>NC_056726.1:1971723641-1971778641 GCF_019279795.1 Protopterus annectens
TACTGAACACACATATTTAACCACTAATGCTGCAGTTTAGCTCCTGTACCAGCTAATATGTTCAGCAATGACAGAAACATGCTCGTATTAAACAAATGATGGCTTGAATATACTTAGCGCAGGCATTTCTGGGTGCTCTACCCACTCTAAACAATTTTCTCACCTATGCAAGTTTCTACAACTGTGGTTGTACTCTTCAAATGTATCATATAGATGCATCTAGAAAATGAATATTTTGTTTATGACATTTAATATAGAAGACACTTCAGGCTTAGATGTCCTGATGTGTCATAGCTGTCCAATAAATAACATTAAAACCCAGCAAAAATAAATAAGCGTGGAGAGGCTCATGAGAAGCAGCACATGTTGTAAGGTTATCCTAAGAAGTGATCAGTTCATCCATGGCAGGTATTTGTTCCGATGTCAGAAAGTTGTTCTGCAGTAAGCCTGAGTAGACCCAAAGGAACACAAATGTTGCAGATACTTTGTATGGATGGACAACTAAACTGCACAACCATATTCATAACAAATGTGTCAAAAATAAGAAACAGTATTCGCAAAAAACATTTGAAATATACAAAAATATGATGGTAAGCATCATACCTCAGTATCAGCAGGACATTCAAGGTGCTAGTTTCTGACAAACCTTGGCCAAAGCAGAGGGTCACATTCTCTCCACTATTCATTGTAACTGTTGCCCATGATAGCTTATTTGGACACCCAGTCTCAACTGCAATATAATAAACATTAGGCAGAAGTTATTTTCAGCTGTCAATGGAAAGGCTACAGGAAAATCTCACTTTCACTGATATGTGAGATTACTGAATATTCGTCTGTAAATGCCATTAGGTAAAATCATCTTTCTCATTCAGGCTCTGTGCAGCTGATATCTTGCAGTGGCAACATCATATACAAAGAACGAGTATGCTACTTAATGCAGAATTCCAGTTTGCTCATCAAATGGCATCTTCTTCTACACAGCAAACCTATTTTAATGAATACTTTTTTTATTTATAGACATGTTTGGCTATGCAGTAATATTAACTTATGCACTGGGACTAATGAAATCAACACCAATTTAAGTGTTTTGTAGTGCAGTAAATCATATTAAATACAGTGCAGAATAATCACTATTTACAGCAAACATTTCAAGAGCTTGGTGTAGAAAGCAATGCCTCCAATTACAGTTCTGATGCAAATCTGATGCAAATCCCTGTTGAAGAAAGGTTGTTTTGAAGTTGTATAACTTTTGACAGCACTGAACTGTGACATTCGGAAATTTGATCAATGTAAGAAGACCCTTCAATACCATAATTGTAATTAACCAGTCTAAGACAGTATGCAAGCACATTGAAAAAGAACCAGGTGAGAATGTGTTTTAGGTTTCTTAGATTAAGTACAGAATTATTACTTGTGAACACCCAAAAGTTCCAATGGAAATTAAATATGAGCCTACAAATTTACATTAATAGCAACACAGAAAAGGCCTCTGGGCCATCAAGTGACCCTGAATGTTGCAATCAGTCTTAAACATTTTCCAAACTCATTTCCTTTCCTTTTTTTCTGTCTGCCCCAGGCACAATTACACCCCTCTTTAGATGCACACTGGACCACTTTGTCATGTAATACACTCTAGGTATATATTGCTGCCCTTTTTTTTGTTAAGGTGAGAGTGGGATGTTGGAGAAGGATAGTAGGTATATTTGGGGAGGTAGGTTGGGTCGGAAGGCAGACAAGACAGACAAGACAGCATACAGGGGTGGTATATGACACATGTAGGGGTAAACACCTTGGATGGGGAGGGGTGTTTGGAATTTGGGTGCCCATGAGCCCCCAAATGGAAACAGTGGGACTGAGGTCCCCACCCATGGACACTCACCACTGCACCTTCACTGCCCTGAAGGTGGGTGTACTGGGGGCTGAGCAGGAGGGGCAGGCTGACCCTCTAATTGCACCATGAGGCCTTCAAGCTGGTGTAGCAGATCTCCCAATTCTCTGCGGAGCTTCCTATGCACCAGACCATGGGGAAGTTTGCTGGTTTACTGGAGCGTTTCTCCCCAGGCCTCCGCTGAAAACAGGATCTGTGGAACCTAGTCTGACTTTCCCGGTCAACAAATGTTAAATAAATAAATAAATAAATAATCTGACTTCATGTGACAGGATCCTGTCTGTGTCTGCTCCCAGGGAGGGGGGTGAGCCCCATCCCCTGAGGTGGTTCCACCTGAAGGTAGTGCAGGACCAGAGGATGAAGAGGTCCAGGGTTGGGACCCAGACGTGCCGTGGCCCGATGCCATGTCCAGATGAGGTGAAAGAGGTGGGTCCACTGGGAACGGCCTTCCCAAACATGCTATTGTGTTGCAGTTTTAGAACATATGTGGGTTAGTAATTGTCAACACAATCCAGGATTAGTTATAACAGTAGCATAGATATTCCCATTAACCCAAAACACCTGATTTGGAACAGTTGCATAGCAAACAGAACACATGCATATATGGAACCACAGTGGCCATTACAATGGCATGCAGGTTACATTGATAGCAACAGGCCGCCAATGATAGTGTTTCAACATGCAACATGAATATAAACACATTTCAATATTTGTTGAACAATAGGATATATGTCCCAACAGTAGGTTTGGCGTAAACATACCCATTGATTTGTGTGTTCAGATTATTGTTGCAGATATGGTGGTGGGGGGGAGAGATGTCATTTAACAACTATTATATCCTTCCAGTATAAATGAATGAGCTCATCCACAGGGTAAATGATGTTGGCCTGCATAATCACAGTTATGAGCAGATGAAACATCGTTGCACTGATCTCATCCACCACGTTCGTCAGCATGCTGCTGCAGTTATTAGGGACCAGCTAGCCACAGGTGGGGGTCATGCCATCCAACCCCCACTGACAAATGCTGAGGAGATCCTCGCCAGCCTTAGAGCACCCACCCGCCAGCCAAGCCAGGAACCTGAAGATAGCATTCTGGAGGATGAGGAGCATGCAGGTAAGGCCCCAGGGCACATTAGTAGACCACTGTTGCTTATCCATCTTCATCTGTAAAGTATCTTCATGCATATGGCAGATGACATAGCCTGTTGCTGTAGTGTAATAATGAACAAATGTGCATAATCTCTAGTATTGTGGGCTTGTACTGTTGATGTACTAAAATGCTGCTCCCACCCTGTACCAACGCCACAGGTGTGGCTACTGACATTACATCTCTCACACAACTATGTAGGCTCTTCTGGTATACAACTGAGGCAGCAGCCTGTAGCTGGTGAGTATGGGGTTGTTTTGTTCAGATTTGCCAATACACCGGCCATGTTACGGCTATGGTATTTGCCATGCACACATTTAACACACCTACCCATAATGCATGCTGTACATGTTCACTTATTGTTGCTGTTAACTGTGCTGCATCACAGTGGTCACCATGATGGCATATATGAAGGGTATATAAGAGTCCTGCAGTATACCTAACAACCTGTCAGTGCAAGATGTGTGGACAGAGATGAACATAATGGTGGGACAAATGGCCTACAGTAGGGACATGTCTGAAACATTACCCTTATACAGTGGCTACAACAGTGTATACACCACTATTACAATGGCAACTGTTACAGATCTACAAAATAGCATATCGCAATACCACATTCCACACCATTTACAACCTGTAATGTGATCCTAACATGAGCAATGAATGTGTAATATGGAATCCTATGTTAGGACAACAAATATGGGGAATACATACCTTAACAATCACTGGAAGCATATGTGCGCACATACTCCAAATAACATGCTGTGGAAGCAGCTTTTGAGGTACTGACAGCATTCACTCTTCTTGAGTACGCACCTTCCATCAAGTACTGGGCCTCAGTGTCACACCAAGTAATGGTCTGCTGTCCAAGAAGTATGTCCATGACATTTGCCCAATCACATGCATGGGAGGCAGCCATGGCTTGCACACATCTTACAAACCATGGGATGGATCCCATATCTGAAATGTAGCACTCAGGAGTGGGAGAAGTAGCCTTACCTCACCATTGCATATACCATGGTAAACAGTGAAGACAGTCATGTATGTGACTTTGAAGTATGGGACAACATTAATATAGAAAATAAACAGATGCCCATCCAAGACAGATGACAACACATGTTGAAAACTGGTCATGGAGGCTACCCAGAAATATGCAGAAACACTGAGGGACTTGCAGGAATGTCTAGCAAGTACTGCCTGTGCAGTACCTGTGTCGGCAATTGCCTGGAATCTGCATAAGTGTGGCTTATGGTTTAGGATAATAAGATGGAAGAGTTGTTCCACAGGAAACATCATGCAGGGCTCTCTACAGGTAGCATATGCATAACATCAGGTCTCCCAAAGGCATGTGTTGCAATGTGTAATGGTGTACTGCGACCAAGGCTGAAAGCTACAGACAGTATTAATAAAGATAAATGTGGTGCACAAGCAACACCTCACGCCACCTCAGGTCTACCATCCCCATCTGTACCTTGCTGGTGCCAATGTACACCTTTAGGTTTGCTGTTCATTAGCAGGAACTAGGCTGGTAGTGTGGCCCATATTTGTCAAGCATCTGCAATAAGGCTGTGGATGAGGGGGTGTCATCCTGAAACACAACAGTGAACTGGAGCATATATCCAAAGCTCGCTAAGAATAGCTATATCTGAACATAGTCAAGCTCATGAATTGTGGCAGACATAACCCTGACTTCACAGCAATAGTGAAGGCACTGTGTGACCTCCAAGGGCTGTGCACATGAGCTGACCTTGCAATCCGGCAGAGTTGGGGGACATTTGTAGGGCAGAGTGACCACATAATGGCAAGTGAAGATGGGCCATGCTAGTATACCCCTTCTAGGAATAGTGACTGCTGTAGTTGACTTAACAGGTGCTGCAACAAACCATCATGTTAAGGGTGTGCACACTTATGCAACCCACATATTGTATGCATCTCAATCAGCATCTGCACAACTAACACATTTGTTTGATACTGCATTTGAATGCACAGGTCATATGTCACATATCAGGTGTGTGTAATGTTAACATATGCAGTATTGTGGCCCTAATGCATATCATGGAAGAGGCTGGCATGTCAACAAGGGTGTGTACACTCCTCATAGCCACAGTAAGTTTTGAAGGTTGTCAGTGTAATCAGATTTTATTGCTCATACATGCACTGCTGATGATGAGATCTGCAAATCAAAGGCCAAGAATTCAGTATTGACATCTGTCCTCATATCATCCCAGGCATGTGTCAGACAAACACATAGGGGTTGTGAGCAACAGAGCAAACATAACTGCCACACATATACACATTCAGCAATGGTGTGTACACTTGTGAGGTATGGTGCACAGTACATGCCAGAGTGCTGAACAGGTGCACAGCAGTACTGTGTACATGGGTGCAGTGTGTTTCAGGGGAAGGGGCATCACCTACTAACACAACTCATGCATCACAGAGATGTATAATGTTGGTAAAAAGGATTGAGTATAGCTGCAGTGCATGTTGTTGAGTGTCATATGTCATGCATTTGACTGTTGGGTAATGAGAGGTCTGTGTAATATCTTTGTTCCATCTCACCTGTAAGTGTTTGTGCGTGTGTGCATGTGTGTGTAGGTAAGCAATGACATGCAGGCCCTAAATTATGGTTTTTGCTTTCCCCTCACAGGTGGCGAGGTGGATCAGGGTCCCTTCTGCAGGCAAACTGATGTTAGTGTCCATACAGACTCTGACAATGATGATAGGTATGGTGAGGCACAGGCAGGGTTGTCAGGGGCTGAAGCTGTGCCATCGGTTGACATCCCACTTTTATCCACCTCATCCCTGCACACAGTCACAATGCCTATACATATCCCATCACCAGTGGCCATAGATGAGGGACAGTTGGCAGGTGGTGGCATGGGACAGGACAGTGAGTTGACTATGGCAAGTGTGTATGTACACAGCAGCCATAGCGAGATGACTGGTGAGGTACCACACCTTCAGATGTACAGGGGTGCTTGTAGGAGGGCTGCTGGCCATCATGCCCCTGGCAGAAGTGCCACAGCAGGTATCACCAGATGCATGTTTTGGTCCCTCATGGATGCACAGGCATGTATGGAACATTTCACCAGACAGAGTCTGAGGCTCCAAAGGGCTGCTCATTCTGCTGTACTTGACAACATCAGTGATCTTGCAGGTGCCCACCATTATTTTGCAAAGGTCCTAGATAGACGGTTGAGTGCATTGCTGGGAATCCTCGAGTGTGCAGTGTCTATGTTAGAGCATATGTTGAGAGTAGGGTGACAGCCACATGGACGTAGGTCAGCAACACCAACAGGTAGAGGTCTACATAGACGTGCAACACGTCACAGCTGCTCCTGTAGTGGCAGTACCAGCACCAGCACTGCAGGTGGGGTGCTGTCTACACCACAACAAAGCAGGCCAAGTGCACGTGGTCCTGGCCACTCCCAACAGGAACATGGATCCAGCGGACATTTGTCATCATCAGGGGAGAGTACAATATCTGGGCTTGTACCTGGTAGTGCCTGTGGAACACCTGACAGGCACAGTTTTCATGTCCATGGCTGGACACGGTGAACTGTACACCCTGCCATGTATGATCTGGAGCTGTCCTAGAAACCCCTGTATAGGGCAGCCACATGCCAGAACTGTGTGCATACATACACACACACATCACCAATAGAGCTAGGGCACCTCCATACCTACACACACCACATCTGCACAGCCCAATTGATAAAGAACCCCCTAATACACACACATGATGTCAACCAAATGGCTCAGCCTAGGACTCTGGCAAACCCACAACACACCCTGTGCATATGATGATACCTGTGCCACATCCCTGTCATCCATACCATTGATGCAGGGACATGCAAAAATGGTTCTGATGCACAGGGTGAATGTACTAAGGTTTAGCAAAGTAGTGCTGTGTAACATGTTTTCAGCTGAAAAGTTTAATGCTTATATGTCAGGATGTGTAGCTGTCCAGCCATGATACATTATAGCTGTTATCAACACTGACTGATTGTGGTCTCCATAATGTATTCAGTTTGTATTGTAGGTGTCTGTGTGTCAACAGGATGTTGATCTGCTGTTGTTTCCTACAAAGGGTATGGCACTGTGGCAACACATTCACTGTGTCATATCCTGGGTACAGCTGAACAGAAATAACAGGTCTGTATAAGAGTTACTGCATGTGCCACATGACTGATAGGTCTGAGGACTGTATACAGGTGAGTGTATGGTGGCTGATGTCAGCAGCTCTTCTACAGTGGACAATGGCAAGTGTACTGGGTGGCACACACCAAATGTTTGTAATTAAAACACACACACACACACACACACACACACACACACACACACACACACACACACACACACACACACACACACAGAGGCTTTAGTGTTGATGCAATACACAGAGAATACTGTACACATGGATGTACTTAATTTTGCAGTGAACTCACTTTGGCCTATGTAATTCCACAAAGACAAAATAGGCAAAACATCACATCAGTAAATAATCAGTCTGTTGGTAAACATAGGTGTGTTGGTGTGAGTGGCACAGCCCTCCACTTTGGAGGGTGTGGGGTGGCGTAGAACCACACATAGTGTGATTAACAACTACTTAACCTGTTAACATAAACTGTACAATATTAAAGCAGACTAAGCGGGGGGATACACACAACAATAACCCCAATGAGGGTGGCTGTGCCCACAACATCCACACCCAACTATATATACCAACTCCAGTATCACTTTACAGCTGTACAGTGGGAAAGAGGGCATATACACATCTACTACTAGTTTTGATGGAATTAATTTCCACAAGATGATTCCTTTGAAATGTTAACGTTTGCCAGTCAATTCTCGGACAAATGACCACTTGGGACATGTATTTTCTGCAAACTGAAGTAGATCCCTTCACATACACACATTTACTTCACAACACTGAGAGTAGAACCCCTACCTAGGTACTTACTGCTACTAATGTGTTTGGCCTTAATTGCACACACCACACAGCTTTTAGGATGAGGTGTGTCCCGAGTTTCTTGTTAAGTGAAGAACATCACCAGGCCTTGTACAGTGTGGTAATGGGGGATGTACTGGGTGTTAATGAACCAGTATGACATACTGCCATATACACATTGACAAATGCATAACAGTCATAGACACGTGAGAGACCTGGGTTTATCAGTGCTAATTACCTTGTCAGTGAGTCCATTCTGTTACAGAGAATTTGCACACAGCACATGCATCATTGGGCTGGATAGTGTAATCAGTTACATGTATGGTTGATGGTGACAGTGGTCCTCATACAGTGGACCTTAGGACATGTACTGGGGGGTACCATGGTGTAAAGACAGTATACCCAGCACCCACACCACACATTGGATATTTTACTCACTGAAACCCATGATAATGCTCTCACTTACCCACAATCACACATCGGCCAGGACTGCAATACAACCCCTTGTCTATCTAATCAGTGCTACTACAGGGATATGCATTTATTGCACATGCCACAGGGATAGTAAGGTGAGGGTTTGCCATGACTATCCTAATGTCAGCAACATCACTATCCCTTATAATGTATAGCAAGGTGTATTGTATTTGGAGAATGTGGCCTCAGAATTCTGTATCCTACAAATATACACACTCGCACACATACACACACTTGCCAGGATGCAGAGTGTAACCTATGCCTATCTACCCATTTGTACAACAGTGTTATGCTGGTACTGCAAGCCCCAGGTAGCCCATAGGGTGAAGAGTGTAACAAGGCGCATTTAATGTCAATTACAGCAGCAGACATTTCTAACTATGGCAATAGGGGGTGTAGTCAGTGAGAAGGCCCTCAGGGTATTATCAACTACAAGTTTACAAACACACAGACACTGTTATTCTCAGTAATGCACAATGACACATTTGTCAGTACTGGGGTCCATAGGTGCAGGTGTTCCTAGGTGTGTACCAGGCTAATGTCCATGGAGAGATGAGAAGAGTAAGGGATGTGGGTACACTGGTATCTTGCCACCTGACATTTGTTAGCAGACCATCTGTCAACTGATGCTGCTTGAGTGATGCCCAGGGTGACAGTTAAATTCAACATCCAATCATCTGGTTTTCTCTTACAGAGGGCCAGTGAGGTGCTCCAATTGACATGTATGCAACATATATTACATAACATTGCCAGTGTCTGTGTTGGAGACCTGTACCCACGCATGTTCTGTTGAGTGTGGTAGTCAGGTTGAGGTATCCATGGCATGTGGTGCATACAGTGTTCAGTTTCTTAGCTGTGGCATTCATAACACAGCTGGGCAGACATATCAGTGTCAGTCAAGCATAGATTGCCGGTAAGCATCCAAGATGGATACCTGCCATCTGCACATCTGTACAGAGGACAGACAGAAATCAGCTAGTCAACAGGTTATGCATTAGGATGAATATTTTGACAGATAGACATCAGACACTGATAGGCATGCCATTACTACATGACAGCAGGCCTCAATGACATGCCCTATACATATAGTAGTCTACAGTTAATATCCACATATCAGATCAATATCCAGTAGCGAATATTTAATAACACACAGCTCATACACCAAGAACACGATAGTCAGTACTCAAAGTCCAGCTTTGCATGCAGGGGTGTATGGTTCCAGTACTACAATCTGCAATCTACTCTTAGTTGGGAATGCAGTGTTCACAGTAGTAACATAATGATTCAATACATGCAAGTGTGACTGCATATAACCTGGGATACTACCCATGTATGAAACACATACCAAGAGAAAAGATTGTTCTACTAGCCATATATACTCAGGTGTCCCATACAATATACTCATATCCCTTGCGACTGTAATGACAGCACATAGAAGCATGTTATGTACATGGAATTAAATACACTTATTAAAGATGTCATTACCCTGCTATTTCATCAGACTGAAATGTCATTACCCTGCTATTTCATCAGACTGGAATGTGATCACTGGTTATCAGGGCTGAGCTATGCTTAGCAGGTGTAAGCATTAATTAAATATAAATGCTAAGCATATATGTGCACTGGTAAGTGAAGCCTACACGGTGTAAGCACCTTTTCATTTAACCGTACATTAACACCGCTTACCATCACAAAAACCCGCTTAAAGCTGCTCAAAACTGCCTTAACCACTCTGTACCCAACAGTCCTTGTTCTGCCTAGCAAGAAAATAAACAGCCCTTGCAGGTCTTGAACTCATGACCCTGTACACTATTGTCACATCAGTTAACCACTAAGCCATGGGAAGTTGTTTGTTGTTTTTTCAAATATATCTTTCAGTACACATACTGAATAGTAGTGAGCAACTGCTTTGACTACTACAATAGTTTAGTATTTGTAAGTGAAAATAGTGTTGACTCAGTATGTTGTTATATCTAAATATACCGTAAACTAAGCACCAAACAGATCCAGTAGAATGTCACGATCCACACTTTATTTGCTATTATTTAAACACAATTAAAACTCGAAAGTTTAGCGCTTTCATCTACGTATTGTAGACTTCTTCAGAACAAACCATAGATCCAGCAATAGTTCTTAAATAGTCTAAAAAACCGCCAAAATTCTAAAATTGCATCAATTAACTATGAAGCACCTTAAAGATACAAGTACATCATTTTAAACACTCATTACATAAAATATAAGATTAGATAGCCATTGTCATTTTTATAAACAATATATTCTAAAGTGCTATCATACTCTAGTGATAAATCTTTTATCAGTTAAAAAAGTATTTCAATTTAGTAGTTATTGATCATTAAAACACACAAAAAATGCATATGTAAACTTTACCAGTAATAATAAAGTAATCTAAAACTCCTAAAAAATGCACATCATTTTTATATTTTTATATAATAAACTTTGGAATTGTTGAACTGTTAAATAATTTCATGCATAATATTCAGAATATACAATATTTAATAACTATTATATGCATAAGTAAGAAAATGTATACTATATTCAAAAACTATTAATAAATAAAATTATTAATAAATATGCACTAATGCTAAACAATGCAAATGCATCATATTTAATCAAATTTAGTATAGAATATATTATATGAAATTAATATTTTATTTTTTCAGTTTTCAATTTCTCAACAGGGGTTTGGTAGGTATAGATTCATTTAATCCGGGTATGGCAGCGTTTAACCTGATTTGCCATTTAATTTCTTTTTCAGCTACTATTCCTTTGATGTCACCCCCCCTGGGATTATGCCTTATAACTTCCAGGATGCCAAACATAAATCCACCACAATTAGGATTGCTCATTAAGTGCTTGACAAGGCATTATTAGGGTCCTTTTTACGTATACAGTAATGATGATCATATATTCTCTCTCTAAGTCTCCTGTCAGTTTTTCCTACGTAAAAAGAGCCACAGGTAGAACATAATGCCAAGTAAATCAAGTGTTGTGTTTGACAATTCCATTTGTTAAAATAAATCTTACTATGTAGGATGTTGGCCAATGTGATACTTTCTTGTGTATTAATACTGCCACACTGTTTGCAATGACCACATTTTGAAGTACCACCTTTCCCTTGCTTTGATTTCATATAAAACTCATTATTCATTCTTGTTTCAAGTATGTTTTGTAAATTCCTATCAGTTTTAAATACAAATATAGGCTTATTAGGGATTAAATGAATCTATACCTACCAAACCCCTGTTGAGAAATTGAAAAACTGAAAAAATAAAATATTAATTTCATATAATATAGTCTATACTAAATTTGATTAAATATGATGCATTTGCATTGTTTAGCATTAGTGCATATTTATTAATAATTTTATTTATTAATAGTTTTTGAATATAGTATACATTTTCTTACTTATGTATATAATAGTTATTAAATATTGTATATTCTGAATATTATGCATGAAATTATTTAACAGTTCAACAATTCCAAAGTTTATTATATAAAAATATAAAAATGATGTGCATTTTTTAGGAGTTTTAGATTACTTTATTATTACTGGTAAAGTTTACATATGCATTTTTTGTGTGTTTTAATGATCAATAACTACTAAATTGAAATACTTTTTTAACTGATAAAAGATTTATCACTAGAGTATGATAGCACTTTAGAATATATTGTTTATAAAAATGACAATGGCTATCTAATCTTATATTTTATGTAATGAGTGTTTAAAATGATGTACTTGTATCTTTAAGGTGCTTCATAGTTAATTGATGCAATTTTAGAATTTTGGCAGTTTTTTAGACTATTTAAGAACTATTGCTGGATCTATTGTTTGTTCTGAAGAAGTCTACAATACGTAGATGAAAGCGTTAAACTTTCGAGTTTTAATTGTGTTTAAATAATAGCAAATAAAGTGTGGATCGTGACATTCTACTGGATCTGTTTGGTGCTTAGTTTACGGTGTTGTTGTGAGTTCCAGTCATTTTGCTGATTGTTGGAGGTCATGGATTCCACGGGTGATATGTCTGGTGAAACCATGCCGGTCGGAAGGGAAGAGGTAGATAAAATATACTCGGAATTGGCCATCATGAAGGGTGAGATTACCAGACTGTGTGAATTGATGAAGCCGACTTGTATACAGCATCCAGGGGGCATTCCTGTTACGGGCAGCGCAATGATGACATCACCACGCTCCAAAATCGAGGATGATAGCACGGATGAAATACCTAATGGTCAACGAGAGGCAGAGGCAGCACACTCGAGTATTACGAGCGGGACCGGGTAGGAGATGTGTTGAACGGGAAGGCAGCCACTTCTCAGGATCCGACCAAGACGCCAATATTTCGGAAGATTTTTTTCTATTCTCCGGTGCAAGACCGAAAAGAATACCGCCAAACCGAACTTACTCAACTATTGCCAGCAGAATGGAGGGGCTTGATAGACCTAAGGACACTGGCGATATACAACAGTTAAGTAAGCAAGCTAAAAGAGTGGACATGACTCATTCGAATTACAATATAGACAATTTTTTAAAATTAACGTATGACTTTGATGTAAACAAGAATGTTAGAGTAAAAGAAGGCATGCAGGGGCAGCCTTTTTCCAATTTAAAACATGCTATATATGATTTTGGTAAAAAGTTAACACAAATTAAAGGGCTACAAATTGATAATTTATACTTAAGGAAATGCATATCAAGTGGAATTGTACCTATGGGGTTGCGTTTTTTTAAACAACCCATAGGTGTGGAAATGAATGATGTGAACATCGAAGCATGTAATAAAATGTTTGATAACTTTGGAATACAGTTTATGGAATTTATAATAACCAGCAATGATAGTAAAATCAGTAATTTACTACAGGATGTGGAGAGAATGAATGTAGAAATTACTAAAGATTTAATTTTCCCACAGTGGGAACAATTATACAATAAACAATACTTTTATGCTGAAAATAATTCCAAAAAGATTTTTGATAGGAAAAGTAAGAAATTCATTCGTGATATGAACCAGTATGCTAATTTTAAAGCTTATAGATGGAACACTAAAGTAGATAGGGAACAGTATGAACCAGTTGATAGGCACACTGAGAGAAGAGATACATATGATGATAGGGGGCATGGAAAAGATTTTTTAGAGGAAGAGTTCATACACGAGAGAAATTACAGAGACAACAGGAGGGGAAACAGGGGGAAGCAATTTTGGAAGAAATAGGATGTTGTTCTATAGTAAGTGATCAAGAAAAACAGGATATAGTTAGACAAGGGGTCGTAAATATATGGAATGATTTTAAAATATACAACTATACACCCCTGAGCGTTAGCAAAGAACATTTCAGGATATTTTCTAGAGGTATGAAATACATACCCAGAGGTAAATTTGATTATGTAGATGCACTTGTAGAGTTAAAATTGTACACTAGAAAATTAAATTTAAGTCTATTTTTTCAAGATAATACAAGTACTTATAATAATCCCATTGTATTAAAAAGAAAAAGTAAGTTTATTCCACCTATGCACAATACCATATCCACCTTTGAAAAAGTTATAAGTAAACAAATATATCAGTTAAAAAATAAGAAAAGTGATGTGAGAACTTATACAGATTGGGACAAGCGACTTAATCTGATAATTGATGAAATGCAGGCAGCTAATATTAAAATATTAGTACCAGACAAAGGGGGTGGCATAGTGTTAATGGAAATAACCAGGTACAATGAAAAAATATTTGATATTTTGAATAATATAGATCAGTACGAAAGGTCATCGTTGAATCAAATTAATATAGCTCATAGGCGCATAGATTTATATTTGGAGGAATATCTTTTGGACCAAAGAATTGATCAGGTATTATATGAATTTTTAAAGGTCCAATTTCCCACCTTAGCCACTATTCGTGGCATACCGAAGGTACATAAGGATATTGTAGATCCGCCTTTGAAACCTATAATTGCAGGAACATATAGCAAAAACTTTCCCTATGGGAAAGTTATTGACCAGTGGCTTAAGGGTATATACAAGAATCATGAGCATATTATTAAAGACACATGTGATTTTTTGGGGAAGTTTACGCCTGACTTATGGCATCAGGATGCATTTTTTGCTAGTATTGATATAAAAGACTTATTTTCCTGTATACCCAAGGATGAGGGTATCAACAGATTTATGGAAAGCGTACATGGTTATAGCACACTAAGTGATGATAAAAAACTTTTGATAAATGATTTCATAAATATAGTATTGGAAAATAATTTTATCTATTTCGATGGTGAGTATTATAAGCAAAATAATGGTGTGGCGATGGGGGCAGCTTGTGCCCCCATATATGCTAATCTTGTGTTATTAGATTGGGAAAAAGAGTTTGTGCTTAACTCACCTTGGCATAGATATATGATACTATACGTGCGCTATTTGGATGATATTTTCATTCTTTGGAGGGGTGAAAAAGAGGAATTTATCCGGTTCATTGAATATATCAATAATAGTACAACATATCTCAGGTTTACATATAAAATTGAAGTTTCAGGTACCAACTACTTAGATGCATATATATATTCTGATGGCCAACAATTCCAGTCTAAGATATTCAGGAAGGAGACCTTTTGCAATAGCTATCTTGAATATAATAGCAATCATCCATACTCCCAGAAAAAGAGCATCATTAAAGGACAGTCCATCAGGGTTGCGAGGATGACTACGGTCAAGCAAGAATTTCTCAATGAGATGCAGTTTGTGAGGAGATTATTCATAGATAGAGGTTACCCAGAGGACTTGGTAGATGATGTTACTAGGTATGTCATCAAGGAATGGGGGAAAAAGAATACACCAGTGTTGGGTGTAGGACCCCCAAAAGCTGTAACTAACGTTAATAATGGTGCCCATAAGACATTGCCTCAGGGAAAGAGTTTTCAAAAAGCATGTATAGTCAAGTATGGTAGGCAGGCCAGCCAGGTTAAACAGATTATAGATAAAAATTGGAATATAATAACTAGTGATGATGGAATTAGTGAGAAGCTGGGAAATAAGCCTATATTTGTATTTAAAACTGATAGGAATTTACAAAACATACTTGAAACAAGAATGAATAATGAGTTTTATATGAAATCAAAGCAAGGGAAAGGTGGTACTTCAAAATGTGGTCATTGCAAACAGTGTGGCAGTATTAATACACAAGAAAGTATCACATTGGCCAACATCCTACATAGTAAGATTTATTTTAACAAAGGGAATTGTCAAACACAACACTTGATTTACTTGGCATTATGTTCTACCTGTGGCTCTTTTTACGTAGGAAAAACTGACAGGAGACTTAGAGAGAGAATATATGATCATCATTACTGTATACGTAAAAAGGACCCTAATAATGCCTTGTCGAAGCACTTAATGAGCAATCCTAATTGTGGTGGATTTATGTTTGGCATCCTGGAAGTTATAAGGCATAATCCCAGGGGGGGTGACATCAAAGGAATAGTAGCTGAAAAAGAAATTAAATGGCAAATCAGGTTAAACGCTGCCATACCCCCGGGATTAAATGAATCTATACCTACCAAACCCCTGTTGAGAAATTGAAAAACTGAAAAAATAAAATATTAATTTCATATAATATATTCTATACTAAATTTGATTAAATATGATGCATTTGCATTGTTTAGCATTAGTGCATATTTATTAATAATTTTATTTATTAATAGTTTTTGAATATAGTATACATTTTCTTACTTATGTATATAATAGTTATTAAATATTGTATATTCTGAATATTATGCATGAAATTATTTAACAGTTCAACAATTCCAAAGTTTATTATATAAAAATATAAAAATGATGTGCATTTTTTAGGAGTTTTAGATTACTTTATTATTACTGGTAAAGTTTACATATGCATTTTGTGTGTTTTAATGATTAATAACTACTAAATTGAAATACTTTTTTAACTGATAAAAGATTTATCACTAGAGTATGATAGCACTTTAGAATATATTGTTTATAAAAATGACAATGGCTATCTAATCTTATATTTTATGTAATGAGTGTTTAAAATGATGTACTTGTATCTTTAAGGTGCTTCATAGTTAATTGATGCAATTTTAGAATTTTGGCGGTTTTTTAGACTATTTAAGAACTATTGCTGGATCTATTGTTTGTTCTGAAGAAGTCTACAATACGTAGATGAAAGCGCTAAACTTTCGAGTTTTAATTGTGTTTAAATAATAGCAAATAAAGTGTGGATCGTGACATTCTACTGGATCTGTTTGGTGCTTAGTTTACGGTGTTGTTGTATATCTAAATATACACATATCAGATAAATATGCTGGGATACATCTGGGAAGGTATATACAACACTCATGTTTACACATAACAAGGATATGTGTATATATATATATATATATATATATATATATATATATATATATATATATATATATATATATATATATATATATATATATCTTCTTCTTTTGGCTGCTTCCATTAGGGATCACCAAATCGGATCATGTGTTTCCATTTCTTCCTGTCCTCTGCATCTTGCTCTGTCACACCAACCACCTGCATGTCCTCACTCACCACATCCAGCAACCTTATCTTGGGCCTTCCTCTTTGCCTGTTACCTGGCAGCTTCAGCCATAGCATCTTTTCTCCAATATACTCTGCATCCCTCCTCAGCGCATGTCCAAACCAAGGTAATCTTGCCTCTCTGGCTTTGTCTCCAAACCTTCCAACTTGGGCTAACCCTCTAATATACTTATTCCTAATCCTGTCCACCCTCGTTACACCCAGTGCAAATCTTAACATCTTTAACTCTGCCACGTCCAGCTCTGACTCCTGCCTTTTTGTCAATGCCACTATCTCCAACCCATATAACATAGCTAGTCTCACTACCTTCTTGTAGACCTTCCCTTTCACTATTACTGGTACTCGTCTGTCACAAATCACTCCTGACACTCTTCTCCACCCACTCCATCCTGCCTGTACTCTCTTCTTTACCTCTCTTCCACACTCACCATTACTTTGAGCTGTTGGTCCCAAGTATTTAAACTCATCCACCCTCGCCACCTCAACTCCCTGCATCCTCACCATTCCTCAATCCACCCTCTCATTCACACACATATATTCTGTCTTAGTCCTGCTGACCTTCATTCCCCTTCTCTCTGGAGCATATCTCCACCTCTCCAGGGTCTCCTCCACCTGTTCCCTACTCTCACTACAGATCACAATGTCATCTGCAAACATCATAGTCCACGGGAACTCCTGTCTGTCTCGTCTGTCAACCTGTTGATCACCACTGCAAATAAGAAAGGGCTCAGAGCTGATCCTTGATGTAATCCCACCTCCACCTTAAACACATCTGTCACTCCCACCACAGACCTCACCGCTGTCACACTACCTTCGTACATATCCTGTACTACTCTTACATATTTCTCTGACATTCCCAACTTCATCATACAATACCACACCTCCTCTCTAGGCACCCTATCATATGATTTCTCTAAGTCCACAAAGACACAATGCAACTCCTTCTAACCTTCTCTGTACTTCTCCATCAACACTCTCAGAGCAAACATTGCATCTGTAGTGCTCTTTCCTGGCATGAAACCATACTGCTGATCTCTAATCATCACCTCCCTTCAGTTAACCTACCTTAGACTACTCTTTCCCATAACTTTATGCTGTGATCTGTATATATATATATATATATATATATATATATATATATATATATATACATGGATTCACTTTATATCCTCAAAATACTGAAATATCGAAATTCAGTATTTTGAAGCTATAAAGTAGAATTTTTGAAACCACGAAAACTCAGGACCGTGAAATGCAAAATCTCGCACACTGGAGATTTTGAATTTCATGCTTCTACTGCGCGCGCGCACACACACACACACACACACACACACACACACACACACACACACACACACACACACACACCATCATCCCCACATGCAAACACAAGCTCTATACTACATAAAAGCAGGGGGCAAAACCCCTGCACCCCCATGTGGAGGGCTGTGTCCCCTACACCCCCCTACTTAAATATTCTCACTCCGAGGTCGCACTGCACACAAACACACACAAAACACCACCACACAAGCTATGTTCTCCTCGCACACACACATCACAGCAACAAAACACACTGACACACACCACAGCCCCTACCTAAAACCATTAAGACACACACACACACACACACACACACACACTCACACACACACACACACACACACACACACACACACACACACACACACACACACACACACACACAAACACACACACACACACTCACTCACTTACCTGAATCCATAACCACAGTGAAACCTCAGAAGCATGAAATTCAAAACCGCTGGTATTCAAGGTTTTGAATTTCGCACTTCTGAGCTTTCTCTGTTCTCAGGATTCCACTTTATGGGCTCAAAATACTGAATTTCGATATTTCAGTATTTCCAGCTTCTAAAGTGAATCCGTATATATAAATATATATATATATGTATATATATATATATATATATATATATATATATATATATATATATATATATATATATGTATATACATATATATATATATATATATATATATATATATATATATATATATATATAAAATGTACATGTATATATATATATATATATATATATATATTATATATATATATATATATATATATATATATATATATATATATGTGTGTGTGTGTGTGTGTACATGTATAATTTTATATACATATATATATATATATATATATATATATATATATATTGCCAAAACATGTAGTGGAGTCATACCTTAGCACCAATAGTCACAACCTCTTAGTGCAAGGGGATGTAATGTAAGTATTGCAGGTATAAATGTAGAATGTTGCTACAGTAACAGGGATTGTGTCAACAGACATGTTGTGTGGGAAGTCACTTCTGATACTGACATGTACACCATCAGTTACTGACAGACATCATAAAATTATCATAGTGAAGTACCACACAAATCACAGTAATGATCCTGTGGAATACAGCAGAAATATGACCAATAAACGTGGACAGTCTGGCACAATCTGGTCAGTCCAGAGGTATATACAGAACTCCTTATTGCAAGACCTGTGGACCAAGCCTGATAAAGTGATAATGTGGATTTTTACAGTTGATGCATTCACAGACTCCTGTCTGTCCTAAGACGTCTTAACCGGAGGAGCAGAGGTCCCAAGCTTACATAATTTCCACTAGTTAGTGACATACATCTTCACAGCATCCCACTGCTTTTTCAGAAATACACAACACTTATGGTGGCCAGGCAACAGTACATCTGACAAATATCTGGACATAACATCACACTAGGTAAATACACTGAGCTGCTAGGCATGTCACAAAGCACTGTACAAACTACAGGCAGACTGCCACAACATTGACCTGAATTTCCTATGGGGGAGTACGCATGTACTTGCAAACATAGCAGGTACTACAGGCATGTAACAACACAGAGTAAGAGACACTAGTGTGAAAGTGCATACCCACAACCAATCTCAACACAGTCACAGTCACATTATGGTAAGCCTAATTAATACTACAGTATATGGACTGTGTGAACAAAACCATCCTGATATGTGCCACTCACACCCTAACCCTACATATACTGGCCCAATACACAGTGTAGTCTGATGCCTGACTGTGGTATGGGACATGTCTCAGTCTGGCCCTACAAGCATATACATTGATAGGGTACCGTAAACTGGAGCAGCTTGCAACATCAGATAGAACAGGACCAAGAACAATGACATCTACCACAGTCTGTACACAGGCCAAGTAAAATATTAGGTTCATAGGTTCATAGGTAGGTACTAGGCTATCTGCCCGAAGGCATTTATAAGCCTAGCTGGAATGTGTTGGCTTTCTCCGCCCCCTTAGATTAGCTCCCTGTGCCTCTGTCCAGCAGAGCCATTGAAGTGATCCCTGGGGTAAACTTTCTGTTTCCCATCCACTCGTCAAGGTTTCTCTTGAAGAGGGTTAGCGAGGAGCTCTGCCTAATGTAGATTGGAATCTTGTTCCAGAACATGGGAAGTCTCTGGGACAGGAATCTATCCCTCCAGCATGTCCTATTGATTGATGTGGTGAGGTTTAGATCCCTGGAGTGTGTGGCTCGAGGGGATATGGTTTTCTTTTTTTTTTTTTCTCAAAAAATTTTTTATTAATTATATGAATAGCAAGACAATTAAAAGATTATACATAACAAGAAGGCATAAATGAACATATAACAATTCATCTAGTGATAACAACCTTCATGAGATTTTGATAAGTTATTTAGAAATAAAACATACACCATATGTACACTATATACAAGTTAGGCAACCTGAGAGAAAAAAAAAAAAAATATTTAACATTAACTATTTAATATGTTTAGAACCTTTTCTAACACAACCTTTCTAATAGCTTTTTTTTGGACTTCCACCTAAGTATCTTTGAGCATCAATAAATTTAAAAGCCATTTTCTGGAAAGTAACCCATTTTAATTTAGAACGATCAATCCAATTTTGTATTATATAAAGTTTTAGTAATGAGCAAATAAAAATGATAACATGAATAGCAAGTTTGAAAGATGAATCAATGGAATATGTAGAATAGCAAATTCCCACGCCAACGTGGATTTTTGATATCCCATTTTCTGCAGTCTGACTTTCAAAGATGTCCACAATCTGTGAGAAAATGACAATACCATAGAATATGAAGGAGGTCTGCTTGGGGATGAGAACAGCATGAACACGAAGGGGACTTATTTGGGTTAAATTTGTTTAATTTGATTGGGGTAAAGTAGGCATCATTATTAATCATTAATTGTGTGTATGCTAATTTTTAAAAGGGATAAATTCCTTAGTGTGTCTAATAGCCAGGACTTTCTGAGATTCTGACAATTGGGAATTATAATTCAACCAAACATTAGATAAAAGACAGTTGTGGTCCATCATTAAAGAATTAATTAATTTATATGAGTTTGAGAGCATTTTATCAGATGATGAAAGTATTTTGATAATCGTGTTAAGGTTTTTCAATTGTGAGTCTATGGGGACCAGAGATACAAATTTGTTTTTAATTATTGCTCTTAGTTGTGTAAGAATTGGTGAGTAATTCCAGTTTACTTTCAATAACTTACGCCAGTCAGATAAAGGCAAGTCAAGATATTTCAAAACATCTCCTACTTTTAGATTTTTAATTAAAGGATAGTTTGTTAAGTTCAAAAGTTTATTGTCCAATAATATATTTGGGTTTAGATGAATTGGCTGAACATGGTGCGAGATCTTTCTAGTTTACACATTTTGAGTAAGGTTTGGAAATCTCTAATCTTTTGTTTAAATACTGTAGATATATTTTTAATAAATAAACTATCCAGAGAGATAAAGGGAATAGCTTCAGGATTTAAATTATTAGAAATGACATAATTATACCATAATTTTATCCATAAAGAGTGATTTGGATAAGAAGTGTTATTGAATTTAGAGATAGTAAGAAGTTTATTGGATGAGACAATCAAATAATAGAGATAAAGATTAGGTAAACCCAAACCTCCCTTGTCCTTCGAAAATGCCAATCTAGAATAGGAAATTCTAACAGATTTAGGGAACCATATGAATTTTGCCAAAGCTTTATTTACAGACTCAAAAAATTTTTGAAATTATCTGATCAGATGATGAGAATTGGTAAAGAAATTTAGGCAGAATATTCATTTTAATAATGGCCACCCTTGAAAGAAATGAAAGGTTTAGATGCTTCCATCTGTCCATATCAGACAATATAGAGTTCCATAATTTATTAATATTATTTTGAAAGGAAGATTTATTATTGTGTTCTAAATTGATTCCTAAATATTTTATATTATAAGTAAACTGAAAATGATCGTCTGGAAACAAAAAAGATTTGTGTGCTAAATGATTTAAGGGAAAAATATGAGTTTTGTAGAATTTAAAAGATAGTTGGAAACCAAAGAAAAATAATCAATAGAATTCATTATTTTTCTGTAATCAGATAATGGAGTTTGAAAGTAGATTACTAAATCATCCGCAAAAGCAGAGAAATGAATATTAGTATTAAGAATTCTAGGATGTTATGAAAAGTATTTTGAGTAATAAACAATAGCAAAGGTTCTAAGTAAATGTTGAAAAGAAAAGGGGACAATGGACAACCCTGTCTTGTTCCTTTAGTGATCTTTATCGAGCAGAAAATTGACCATTAATGTATAGTCTAGTAAACATATTCTTGTATAAAACTTTTAAAAATTTATAAAGAATAAGGGAATATTAAAACATAACATAGTTTGAAATAGAAAGTTCCAACATACTCTGTCAAAGGCATTTGATGCATCTATAATCAAAGCATATATAGGGTTTGGATTTTTCTTAATGAGATGAAGTATAGTCTCTAAAGATAGAGTATTATCCCAAGCATGTCTCTGAGACATAAAACCTGATTGATCTGACGAGATAATTGAGGGTAAAATCCGTTTCAATCTGTTAGCCAGAATAGATGACAGAATCTTAATATCCACGTTAATTAAAGAAATGGGTCTATAATTTACTGGGTCAGATTTATCTTTATTATTTTTAGAATTAGAATGGTTTTGATGTGTTCCAATGAATATCTGAGATATCATTAACTCTTATATGATTGTAAACTTTAAATAGAAAGGGAAGAACTACCAATTTGAAAGTTTTGAAAAATTCTGGAGTAAAACCATCAGGTCCCGGAGATTTACCCAATTTAAGATTATCTATTGAATCCGAGATTTCTTGTACCGATATAGGGTAGAAAGTAGTTTTTGCTGATTATCATTAAGTTTAGGGAACTGCAAAGAGTCTAAAAAGAGTTTTGAGTGATTATCTTTAACAGAATTAGAAGAACCTGAATATAACTCAGTGTAAAGAGAGGTGAAAAGTTGAATAATCTCTTCATCAGTATTATATAATCTGTTATTATAAGATAAAGATGTAATATTTGGATTTCTGAAGTTAACTTTAATAATTCTCGCTAACAATTTAGATGGAACCTGGGCCCACTCTGAATATGAAGCAAGTAGCTTTTGTTCAGCTAAGGAGAGGTTATTTTGGTGAAGCAGAATTAAATCTTTCTGACAATCAAAAATTTGTTTTTCTAAAGTAGCATCATAGTTCAGACTAAGATGATTTTCCAATGAAGAAATTCTTGATTTTAAGAATTCCTCTTTCTTAAAGTATTGTTTTTGAAAAAGCAGCTTTACTAATAAATAAACCTCTTAATCTTGCTTTACATGCAGCCCATTGTATGTCATAAGGAATGTCTGATGATTCAAGACTATTCACCATTTCATTTAGGATTTCTGAAGCTTGTTTGCAAATATCTTCATTTGACAATAAGTTATTATTTAAGGTCCACTTATTAAACATAGTTTTATTTTTGATATTGGGTTTTATGTTCAATTTTAGTGAAATTCTTGAGTGATCCGAAAAGAATCTGGGTTCTGTAGTAAAGTCCACAATATATTTTGAAATATAATCTGAAATTAGAAAGAAGTCTAATCTGGACCACTAAATGATGGCACTTAGAATAATAAGTATATATATCATTCTTGTTTATATTTTTAACAGTGCAGAGGGGATCTATTAAATTATATTCTGTCATCAAATCATTTATAGCCAGAGTAGATTGAAGATTATAGGTGACAGTGGAGCGGGAACGATCAATTACAGGGTTTATAACTGCATTCCAGTCACCACCCACTATAATATGATGATCCTTATAGGATGCAAGAATATTGTAAATTTTTAAAATGAACAAATGTTGTGAATTACATGGGCCATATAGATTTAAAATTAATAAGGGTTTGTCCAAACCAGCAATAGAAGCGTAAATAAGCACCACCTCCCTCATCATCAAATTTCTCATCAATAATATTCCCAATGAATTTTTGTTTAATGATTATAGCTACACCTCTGGAGTTAGATGAGTCACCTGAAGCTATAATCTTTTGATCCATTTTTTAACTCTTTATTCCAATCAATACGTGAAATATGGGTCTCTTGAATAAAACAAATGTTAGCCTGTGATTTAAAGATCATATGAAATAATAGTGACTTTTTCGCTTTATCTTGAATGCCTCTAACATTCCAAGAATCTAAAATTATGTCAACAGGCATATTCTACAAGTATAATCATTATTGATGCTATAAAAGTGAACTCAAGGTGCAAATCCAACACAACATTAAAAAAGAAGAAGAAAAAATAAAAGAAAAACAGTCTTTAAGTATTCAAGCAAGTCATCAAATAACATTTGTTGAAAAAAAAGAAAAAGTTTTTTAAGAACCATGAAATGTATAATAATAACCTTTATCCTAACCCTAGTGCCTACCCACCAATCCCCTGTGATAAAGGAAGAGCAGAAGAACATGAAAAACATTGTAATTATAGATAATAATAACCTCAAGTTAGAATACAAATTACTCAAAGGAAGCCTAACATAACATAAAGTCCGAGTAATACTACTAAAAATATATACAAAATTAACTAATTTCAAGACGTCCAACATGCTTAATCCCTACTTCTAATACTAATCTAAAGCTCCTATCCTTAAATTGAAATTTATAGTGATTAAATGTATTTCCTCAAGTATTTCAAGAGAAAGAGAAACAAGTAAATAATAAATAAATCACACTCTGCTTAACTAGAACACTCTATCATAAGAAGTAATACAATTAAAACTGAAAGATATGTAAGATAACATATATAAGTATAACAAAACCAACTGGTAACATTATAATATAAGTAAATAAGCATAGCATTACTGAACTAAAGATAATAGTCATGCACTATCTACTGAACCTTCTTTAGTACTTTAGTGATAATTTCATTAATCAACATGACCATTAGTATGATAAAAGCACTAATACCTGTAGAATGAGTATTTAGTTATAGTTCAAATAAAGCAAAAACAACTACCAAGCAACCATATCTCAAAATGAAAACAATTCAGTCTGGAGATGCATCTATTAACTAGATAATAATAGTACAGGAACTATTCAAAATGAAATATTATAAGCTGTAAGGTTTTAACACTAGTTAATATACATGAATAAAGTATAATTATATTATTAAATAGTAACTTAAACAGCATCATATATATTGGACTGAATGTACAACAATGTGCATACATATAATTTTAAATCTACTTTTGAATATTTTACTAATGACTCTGTTAGGTTATGTAGCCATACTATTCTTCTAAGCTATAGATGTAACATAGCAAAACAGCATGAAAAGACAAGGCTTTTAAAGTAAACATTTTGAACATCTAATTAAAACAGAAACAAGCAAGCTAAATGCAGTAAATCTAAGGGCTTAAATATATACATGTAGATTCAGCTAATCATATTAAAGATAGTTATTTCAAACCTTTCAAATAAGTAAAGGCTTTCTTAAACATAAACTACTAATCATAAATATCACATCCAGCCTCTGAGAAGAGAGAGAGCAGAGAATAGAAAGAACATGAAACTTTCATATGAACAGGTATACTTTGTAACATTTGTCAAATTAAACACTTCAGTATAATATAAAATATTGTATGAAAAAATATTCTGAATAGGAAAATATGTTCATTTCTTTACACATCCTTTAGAATTTTAATATATAAAACTAACCTGTTCATTTGTTTCCAGAAACATTTTCACTCTGCTTTATGAAAGTAGCAGCTTGCTTTGAAGTCATGCAGACACACTAAAAGTCACTGAATATATTATGTGACATGAATCTGTTTAAATTTAAAAGCAACCTTCATTTATGAAGAGAAAACACTTTAAATAATAGCCAGATCTATTAAAAAGTTAGTGCTATTGAATACTTGTTGAAAACAAGCAGACTTGTGTATTTGAAACTGTCCTTCTTTCCTCACAAATGATGACATCACCATCCATCTCAGAGAGACTGTAGTGTGATGTTCATGCAGAGCATCAGCTGGAACTCTGAGGGGAAGATTTTCTTGCTAGAATGTTGAGATGGAATGTTTTTCCCTCCAAAAATCATTTAGCTTACACAGAAGGCTGTAACTCCAAAGCTTGTAGTAAAATTAACATATTATCTATTTACACAGCAAGCATATGTGAGAGAAAGAGAAAAAGTAAATACAGGAATTTAAATGCTTCTATTAATCCACACAAATCTAACAAGCATATATCCTGTCACTGCACACTGTCACACCAAATCCATCATGTGTAAATTACATGACAAGTTCTTAAGGTAATATAATTATGTCACACCAGAATTACAAATCATGTAACACAAATACTGTCAGATTAAAGAAAAGAAAAGATCAAACCTTATTGTAGTTCTTTAACAGTAGAATATTAAGATACAGTGTCAGGAAGCTTTTTAAATGTTTTAAGAAAAATGTCTTTTGCATCTTTAGGATCTGAACATACAAATCTTTTGTCATTAGCTGTGAAAGACAAGGTATTAGGATATGCCATTCGAAATCTAATCCCTCTTTTATCAAGTCAGCACAATAGGGGCTAGTTTTTGTCTATTTAATTTGATCTGTGCAGGAAGATCTTGGGAAAATGATAGTTTGTGAGACTTCCATATGAATTGTTTCTTTGTTTTAGCAGTTTCTAGGATCTGGAAAGTGTCTTGAAAGTTTAGTAACTTAGTATAAATTAACCTTGGTGTGGAAGAATCTTGCTTTGTACGCAGTGCTCTGTGTGCTCTCTCTACAATTATAGATTTTGAAGAAGCTTCACAATTTAACAGTGTTTCAAAGATATTTTTAGTCACAGATAACAAGTTTTTATTGTCATAAGATTCAGGTAAACCACTTAATAATGATGTTATTTCTTCGACTCCTGGCTTCCAGATCCAATATTTTAGCTTGTAAATCTGAAACAGTTTTATCTCTAGATTTAAAGTCACTTTCCAATAAGTCTGTTTTAACCTCCAAAGCTAAGATTTTATTTTCAATAGTAACAATACTAGCGCTTATTTGCTTTAAAGATTTACTAAAGTCTGCAAACTGTTCTGAAAAGTTTTGTATAGCACTTTGGATTGGTTTTAATGCTATTTTTAGTTCTTCTAAAAGGAAATTTGAGCCATTTAAATCTTTATTACTTACATTAAAAGTTTCTGTAGGTTGTCTAGATGATTTCAGTCTTTTGAACCTGAATCTTTTCAGGAGAGAGCATTGAAGTATATTTGGCCTTTGTAGGCTGAGTCTCCATGGAGTCAGATTTTGTAGCCATGCCCAGAAATGGAATGCAGTTAACAGGATACCAGGAACCAGGAACAGACTGGAGCAGTAGGAGTCCCAGCAGCAGAGAGACCAAGAATGTTCTGAGGTAAAATAAATCCCAGGATAATAATTCCAGAAGAAAAAATAATCCAAATGCGTAGAAAAAGATTTATAAAATCTTTTAGTATAAAAATTTGAGGAAAAAGGTTGATGTAAAGTTGTAAAAAAAAACAAAAGTTAAATAGCTGTGAGGAGCTCAGAGAGTAAGGACTAGACTAGTCGGCGGCCATCTTGGAATCAAGGGATATGGTTTTCTTTAGGTGGAGCATGTCCATCAATTCTGGGTTGGACATGGCCTTGTATGTCAGGCAGAGATCACCTCTGAGTAGGCGGTATGCAACCAAGTACAGCTGGAGTTTCTTCAGTCGAACTGCATAGGGCATTTGCTTGAGACCAGTGATCCTCTTGGTGAGGAACATCTGTGGTCTTTCCAGTTGTTGCAGGTGTCTTGTAAGGTACATCCCAAATGGGGCACTGTACTCTATGATGGGTCTGATTAGTGATGCGTAGAGGGGCCCAATGACCTCTTTCGATCTGGATGCAAACCATTTTGTGATTAGGTGGGCCACATAGAAGGATTTTCTAACCACTTTGGCAATGTGATTATCAAAGGAGAGGTTACTATCTACTTGGGTCCCCAGATCCCTTATTACGTCTTCTGTATTTAGAAGGGCTACCACCTATGTGGTAGTTTGTGGGTACTTTGTTTTTTCCAAAGGGGTTGACTATGCACTTTTTGGCATTTAGCTTGAGACCATGGTTTTGATACCAGGTATCTGTCTCAGTGAGACCCTTTTGGAGGATGTCTGTGTCAGCCGGAGAGTGAGTTATAGCCCCTAATATACAGTCGTCTGCGAACTTGGTGAGCCATAGTCCTCCTGTGCTTGCCTGTACCTCTGAGAAGTATATGCCGAACAGGAGGGGTCCTAGGACTGAGCCCTGGGGAATGCCACTTGTAACAGGTTTAGAGTCAGACCTAGCTCCTGCAACTCTTACCATGTGGGCTCTGTCTGTGAGCCAGTTGGCAACCCATCTCGTGACATAGGGGTTTATGTTCAGGCTGGTGAGCTTGTCTATAATACCTGAGTGGGAAATAGTGTTGAAGGCCTTTGCGAGGTCTAGGTAGGCTGTGTGGACCACCTTTCCCTCGTCTATAGCCTTGGTAACTGTCTCAAAGAAGTCCACCAGGTTTAGGAGGCATGATCTGCCCTTAACAAAGCCAAACTGGGTTGGGTCCAGTGTTTGGAGGTTTCCAATGTCTCTGTTAATGAGATCCATTATGATGCGCTCCATAGCTTTGCAGACCAAGCTAGTCAGGCTTATAGAGCGATAGATCCAGTGGTCCGTTGTGGCTCCACCTTTGTGGAGTGAAATAACTGTTGCTGTGCGCCACTCTGTGGGCATGTAGCCTGTGGAGAGGCTGAGTTTAAACAGTGTGTTTAGGTGAGGGGTTAGTTCATCTTTGAGCTCATGTAGGACGCAGCCTGGGACACCATCCAGTCCCATTGATGCTGTATTTTTGGCTTTGGAAAGGGCTGTTTTAACCTGAGTGTCTGTGATTTCAGGGGCACTACATTCTTCTGGTATAGTTATGGGCCCTTTTAGGGGTGAGAGGGGGGTGAAGTTTGCACTGAACCTATCTGCCAGGATGTTGGCTATATCGGTCGGTTCAGTGTATTTTGTGCCATTCTGCACTAACTCTGAGCAGATATGTGAATTACCACTTAGATTCTTGACATAGCTAAAGAATGCCTTGTGGTTATCTTTGGAGTCCATGGCAATTTTTCTTTAGAAGCTAGCCTTGGATGATTTTATGAGGGAACGTAGTTTCTTGCTGATACTGATCAGGGATGTCTTCCCTTCTTGGGATTTTACTCTTTTCTGTACTAGTTTCCTCCTTCTATTGTATAGCTTGTTTATGGCAGGAGTCCACCAGACTGGTTTCCTTTTCTTGGAGGAGTGAGTCTTGGTTTTGTTTGGGATAGCACGATCCATGCATTCTTGTAGGTGCCCGTAGAGTGCATTAGTAAATGATTTTGCAGCTTGGACAGCGTTATCCTTTAACATGGGGGCTTTGAAACTTCCCACCTCAGTCTTAAGTAATGTGAAGTTTGCTTTTGAAAAGTTTTTCACGGTGGTTTCTTTGACCAGGGGTGGTGGTGGAATGTGGATATCCAGAGTGATTAGTTTATGGTTAGATCTAACCAACGAGGGGTTGACCTCTGGTGTGGAACACCAGTCGCCCATGTTGGTGATGACCAGGTCCAATATGTTGTCACCTCTGGTGGGGGTGTTAACCAGTTGATCCAGGGCGTTTGAGTTTATAAATTCTAGGAAATGTTGGGCCAGGGAGTTTGTACTTGAGTAGTTCTCCCAGTTAATGTTTGGATAATTGAAATCAACCAATATCAGGGTGTTTGGTGGGACCTTTATGTTTCCCAGTGTTTCCAGGAATGTGGAGTGTGGGTCCTGGGACATGGTGGGTGATCTGTAGCAAGCTATAATATATTCACAATACACACTCTGTCAACAATCTACAGAAGTACCCAGACCTCACTACTGTACAGACTACAACAGAATGTCCAGGTTTTGTCCTCAAATATAAGGCCTACTATACATAACATGTCTAGCAGTCTGATAGCTCACTGGCTTGTTATCAGGTATGATGTCAGTAAATAATTATATACTGTACATATGCACCTCTTACTGCATGACATATGGACAAAGGGTGACAGACTTGGGTGACATAGGCCAAACACAGGGCCAATATTGACATATCGCTGGGATAAACTGAGAAAATTCCTGGTGTAACAGGTTTTGTTGTGACATATCTCTTCTGAGGGATATGAAGTCAGTAACTCACATGGATGTCACCATGTACTGACTGCAATCATCAGAGTATGCTACTGCATTTCTAAAGATAGGAAATATGTGAGTAACACACCACATGTAAGACTCCAAACACTGGCCAGTCTGCAGATAGCCCTACAGGTGAGAGTTTCCTCAACCACATAAGACTGTCATGCCAGACTTTAAATCATGTAGAACAGCCATAGCCACACAAACTCTGTTAAACTAACATTACTTCAAATGCAGAACAGCAATACTTACATTCTGTCCCCATGTCTGGAACATCGCCCTCCTGTTTGTTGGCCCCTCTCCACAGTGTATGTTGTAAGAGGTATTATCAACTACCCTCTGTGATGCTGTTTGTCAGACACCCATATGAAGTACTGCTCACAGTGAAGGAAAAGAGCAACACCCACATGAAGTGCTTAGTTATAGGAGTGTGTTTCCATGCAATTGGCTAGAGGAATGATACCACAGCTGTTCCACATGCAATTAGCCAGTGGGGGACTGCAATTCATGCACAGGCCATCAGCTGATCATGAGCATTGCTTACAAAACTCAAGCTGCTGCCTATGCAAAACAGATGTACCTTTCCACATCCACCAGAGAGGGAGAGAGCGAGAGACAGAGACAAAGTAAGAAAGGAAGGGGGTAAGAGAGTAAGAGCCAAGCATGTTTGTGTATGATCCGTGGGTGGAGAGTGATATCTGGGTATTTTAACGGTTGTCAATATTGTTTACTAATCCATACTGTCACATAGTAATTGCACATGACTGTACACATTTATGGCTGAGGATTGTCTACAACAACCTCTACAGTGTTTAAAAACTGTTGGCCTTGTAATGTGGACATTGGGATATATAGGTCCTCAATATAATGATGTAGCAAAATCCACACTGCAATGGATCCTGTCATTACACAATCACCCCAACAGGACACTGATGATACAGACACAAACACACACTTACCAGTACTGAGTTTCAGAACCCTACCTGACTATGTATTTCTATTACAGTATTAAACAGTTAGTGGATGCGTCATGGAGCTTGCATGTTAGAGAGCTGCCCAAAGTTATCTTTGAAGGTGAGTAACATCAGCAACAGTGCTAACGGAGGGGTAAGGGAAGTGTAGTAAGTATGAATGTCCACAAAAGCAGGTGTCAACGAAGACCCACACACACTCTGTCTGGGAAACACACACATTATCACAGTTGACAGGATCATAATTAGAAGTCCTACCTAACTGGTTTGCTACACTACAGTATTATGCAGTTATCACAAGCACAACAGAGCTTATATGATTGAAACATGGCCAAAGGGTTATTTCAAGGTGAATGACATCAGCAGGCATGCTAAAGTAGGGCAATGGGAGCTGTAGTGAGTGTGAATGGCTTCAAAATCATTAATCTCCACACACACACACACACACACACACACACACACACACACACACACACACACACACACACACACACACACACACACACACACACACACACACACACACACACACACACACACACACACACACACACACACACACACACACACACACACATTTACCAGTACTGAGATGCATAGTTTCATTGCTTCACAGGTGTGTAGTAAGTGAATGGGCCTGAAGGCTGTACAAGGCTAGGCAAAGGGAATACCTTGGCATCAGGCCACATGACAATAGTCTCCAGTGTGGCTGAGGGGTGTAGTTTCTGGAGTGGTCCCCAGGGCTGGGTATTGTATTCACCATCCACTCATCTGGGTTACTATTGTGGGTGGCCAGTGATGTGCACTGCTTCCCATGTATGTGATCTATATTCCATAACATGGACAGTGTCTGGGTTGTGCACATGTTCCACACGCATGTTCTTTGACATGTGGAAGTGTACTTGAGGTCTCTGGGGCATGTTGTGTGGACAGATTTTTATCTTCTGATGTAGCATTCCTGACCTCATTTGGTGAGACCTGGCTATGGAACTGAGGCCGTGCTTGCACCTACATTGACAGCATGATACAGGTATTCAGTGGAGTTAGTGGTGTCTGTCCATACTGGGCATATATATAAGGCATAGTATTCCCTTTGTGGGTTACATTTGCAGACTTTACAGTTGTTGCAGGCGTCCAGTGGGGAACATAGCAAAAGGGCCACTGTAAGCATTTATTTGCCTACTGCAGGGATGGAACAGGGTGCCATGTCCTTTTACTTGCTAGATAACACACACTCAGTCAGGAGATGTAACACATCAAAGTACTTTCTGATGTCAGTGGCACTGTTGTGGTCAACAGGCATGTAGTCCACCGCAATCACACCATGGTTACTATCTGTGAGGCAATATGCAGGGAACTACCAATAAAGTGGTTGTTGCCTAGCCAATTGTGTTTGTGCATGAGACATGGGTGGAGAGTGTTCTCTGAGTAATAGAAGGGTTGCCTATAGGTTCATAGGTTCATAGGTAGGTACTAGGCTATCTGCCCGAAGGCATTTACAAGCCTAGCCAGAATGTGTTGGCTTTCAGCATGCCCTTAGATTAGTTCCCTGTGCTTCTGTCCAGCACAGCCACTGAAGTGATCACTGGGGTAAACTTTCTGTTTCCCATCCACTCGTCAAGGCTTCTTTTGAAGAGTGTTAGCGAGGAGCTCTGCCTAATGTACATTGGGATCATGTTCCAAAGCATGGAACACCTCTGGGACAGGAATCTATCCCTCCAGCATGTCCTATTTATTGTTGTGGTGAGGTTTAGATCCCTAGAGCATGTGGTCCGAAGGGATAAGGTTTTCTTTAGGTGGAGCATGTTCATCAATTCAGGGTTGGACATGGCCTTGTATGTCAGGCAGAGATCACCTCTGAGTAGGCGGTATGCAACTGAGTACAGCTGGAGTTTCTTCAGTAGAGCTGCATAGGGCATATGTTTGAAGCCAGTGATCCTCTTGGTAAGGTACTTCTGTTATCTTTCCAGATGTTGCAGGTGTCTTGTAAGGTACATCCCAAATGGTACATTTTACTCTATGATGGGTCTGATGAGTGATGAGTAGATGAGCACAATGACCTCTTTTGATCTGGATGCAAACCCTTTTGTGATTAGGTGGGCCATGTAGAAGGATTTTCTAACCACTTTGGCAATGTGATTATCAGAGGTGAGATTACTGTCTATTTGGGTCCCCAGATCCCTTATTACGTCTTCCGTATCTAGGGGACTACCACCTATGTGGTAGTTTGTGGGTACTTTGTTTTTTCCAAAGGGGATGACTATACACTTTTTGGCATTTAGCTTGAGCCCATGATTTTGACACCAGGTATCCATCTCAGTGAGACCCTTTTAGAGGATGTCCGTGTCAGCCAGAGAGTCAATTATAGCCCCTAGTTTTCAGTTGTCTGTGAACTTGGTCAGCCATAGTCCTCCTGTGCTTGCCTATACCTCTGAGAAGTATATGCCGAACAGGAGGGGTCCTAGGACTGAGCCCTGGGGAATGCCACTTGTAACCGGTTTAGAGTCCGACTTAGCTCCCGTAACTCTCACCATGTGGCTTCTGTCCATGAGCCTTTTGGCAACCCATCTTGTGATGTAGGAGTTTATGTTCAGTCTAGTGAGCTTGTCTATAATACCAGAATGGGGAATGGTGTCGAAGGCCTTAGCAGGGTCTAGGTAGGCTGTGTGTACCCCCTTTCCCTCATCTATAGCCTTGGTAACTGTGTCAAAGAAGTCCATCAGGATTAGGAGGCATGATCTGCCCTTAACAAAGCTGAACTGGGTAGGGTCCAGTGTTTGGTGGTTTCCAATGTCTCTGTTAATGAGTTCCATGATGATGCACTCCATATCCTTGCAGACCAAGCTAGTCAGGCTTATAAGGTGATAGTTCCAGGTGTCTGTTGTGGCTCCACCTTTGTGGAGATGAATAACCGCTGCTGTGTGCCACTCTATGGGCATGTAGCCTGTGGAAATCTGAGTTTGAACAGTGTGTTTAGGTGAGGGGTTAGTTCGTCTTTGAGCTCGTGTAGGATGCAGCCTGGGACACCATTCAGCCCCATTGATGCTGTGTTTTTAGCTTTGGAGAAGGCTGTTTTAACCTGAGTGTCTGTGATTTCAGGGACTTTACATTCTTCTGGTATGGTTATGGGCCCTTTTGGGGGTGAAGGCGGAGTGAAGTTTGCACTGAACCTGTCTGCCAGGATGTTGGTGATATCAATCGGTTCAGTATATTTTGTGCCATTCTGCATGAACTCTGAGCAGATCTGAGCATTGCCACTTAGATTCTTGACATAGCTAAAGAATGCCTTGTGGTTATCTTTGGAGTCCTTGGCAATTTTTCTTTCAAAGCTCGCCTTGGATGATTTTATGAGGGATTGTAGTTTCTTGCTGTTACTGATCAGGGATGTCTTCCCTTCTTGGGATTTTACTCTTTTTTGTACTAGTTTCCTCCTTCTATTGTATAGCTTGTTTATGGCAGGAGTCCACCAGACTGTTTTTTTTTTCTTGGATGAGTGAGTCTTGGTTTTGCTTGGGATGGCACAATCTATGCATTCTTGTAGGTGCCTGTAGAATGCATTAGTAAAGGATTTTGCAGCTTGGACAGCAGTATCCTTCAGCATGGGGACTTTGTAACTTTCCATCTTGGTCTTAAGTAACGTGATGTTTGCTTTTGAAAGGTTTTTCATGGTGGTTTACTTGTCCAGGGGTGGGGGCGGAATGTGGATATCCAAAGTGATTTGTTAATGGTCAGATCTAACCAGCAAAGGGTTGACCTCCAGTGTGGAACACCGGTTGCCCATGTTGGTAATGACCAGGTCCAATATGTTGTCACCTCTGGTGGGAGTGTTGACCAGTTGTACCAGGGTGTTTGAGTTTATAAATTCTTGGAAATGTTGGGCAAGGGAGTTAGTACTTGAGTAGTTCTCCAAGTTAATGTTTGGGTAATTGAAATCACCCAATATTAGGGTGTTTGGTAGGACCTTTATGTTTCCCAGTGTTTCCGGAAATGTGGAATGGGAGTCCTGGGACATGGTGGGTGATCTGTAGCAAGCTACAATTTGAATTGCAGTTTTGCCCGTTGTTAGTTGCACGTGGATGATCTCTGAAGCATCATGCTGTGCCACTAACCTGGAGGTGTGGGTTTCCTTGATGAATATGTATACGCCCCCGCCTTTTGTATTTAAGTTTGGGTTCTGTGGCCGAAATGTATGATATGAGTTGTAGCCTGATAGTGCTGGGGTGCTCGTTGTTGCCTTAAACCAGGTTTGTGTTACTGCACATATATTGATTTTCTCCATACTGAGGAGTGCCTCAAGTGTGTGCATTTTGAGGTTTAGACTGCTGGCATTGAGTAGCATTACCCTCAGTTTTTTGTTACTTGTGCTATTTACGGTGGTGGGTTTGTCTTTTGAGCCTTGCCTAAAAAAGGTACTATAGGGGTGGCAAGAGCCTTGACAAGTATTCGAAAGCCTAAGGGTGGCAGGTGCAAGCCATCTCTAGTGAAGCAGCGTGGCTTGTCGAGCATGTCATCCCAGGTGGACAGACACTGGATCCCCTTTGAATGACACCAGAAACTTAGCCAATTGTTGAAATCAATAATTTTTTCTTTATACCGTGGTATCATTCTTGGTGAGGGCAGGATGTTGCTCAGGGTCAGGGTCATACCGGCCTGGGCTACATGATCAGGGCTGTTCCATGTCTCTTTTCATGTAGTCCAGGGAGGTACGGCTCAGGTCATTCACACCAACATGGACAATGACAGAGTCATATTTGTACTTGTTCTGGAGTGACCTGAGTGCTTGTGTTATGTGGCGGATCCTGGCACCCAACAGGCAGCTAACAGTAACCTTCTCCTTATTCCGCCTAGTGAGTGGGATGTCAGTGTGCCTGACTATAGAGTCACCTAGTACTAGTATGTTGGGTATGTTATTTTGCCTTAGGGCTGTGATTGCATGGCACACTGGTTTTGTGAAGTATGTGTTTCATGGTTTGTGTTGGGGGGGGTGGAGGTTGCTTGGATGTTTGCTTTGGAGGTCTCTGTTGGTTTTGCAGATTTTTATTTAGAGCCTCTAAGTATATTTTTGTGTATTTATGTGTGTTTTTTGCCAGTGCTGGTTTAATGGGTTTATGTAAGACTGGTGGTGTGATGCAAGTATTTCCTTTCTCCTCTTGACTGTCTGATCCAGTCTTGGGTTGAGAGAGCTTATCCTCTAGTTTGGCTGTATAACTGCATCTCTCGCATGTATTAGTGTTTGGTGGTAGGAGGAGGGGGTTGTCTGTGTACATGAGACAGTTGTAACATTGCCTCAAAATGTCCAGATTCACCAGTTGGACTGGAGAGTACACCTGAAACTACCCTTTGGACATGCCCGGATAGGTACAGGGAACTGTTTTACTGGATGGCTGGTAAGATCGAATAGAGAGCCTTGTCCTGCTGTACAGTACAGGAGGGTCTAGTGCTAGGATTTATAAGTGCTTGCTGTAAGTTTTGAGCAAGTGCCGGGCTGAGAAATGAATGGCTTGATTGCTTAAGTTGAAAGTTTGTCTAGTTCCAAGGGGAAAATTGAAGAGTAGACTTTGTGGAGCCAGGAATAGTTTTAGCCTAGCTAACCGGTGCTGCCTGGCATGCAAAACTGGGCAAATATGGCATTTATAGCAGGCATTTATAGCTATCTGTGAGCCAATTTGCAACCCACCCAGTGATTTAGGGGTTGATGCCTAGTTTGGTGAGTCTATCAATAATTCCTGAGTGGGAAATGGAATCAAAGGCCTTGGCCAGATCAAGGTAGGCTGTATGAACTGCCTTGCCCTCATCCACAGCTCTGCTGACTGACTCAAATAAGTCAACCAGGTTGCGCAAGCATGATCTACCCTTCACAAAATTAAATTGCGTGGGATCCAGAGTTTGGAGATTCCCTATATCCTTGTTAATTAGGTCCATGATGATGTGCTCCATAGCCTTACATATCAGACTCATCAGGCTAATGGGGCAATAATTCCCAGGGTCTGTAGTTGCTCCTCCTTTATGGAGAGGGATGACTGTAAGAGTGCACCATTCTGTAGGGACAAAGTCTGTGGTGAGGCTGCAATTGAACAAGGCACACAGGTGTGGTGCCAGTTCACTTTGTAGTTCATGTAGAACACAGCCAGGGATATTGTCAGGTCCCATGGAAGCTGTATTCCTGTCCTTGGACAATGCAGCTTAAACCTGTGCTGCAATAATGCTGGGTGCCTGGCATTCTTCTGGTATTGTGATTGGTCCTTTGGGGGGGGGGAGTTGGCATTGAATCTGTCGGCCAGAAAATTGGCAATATCTGTTGGCTCAGTATATGAGGTACCATTGTGTAGTAACTCAGAGCAAATCTGGGTATTGCCGTGGAAACTCTTGATATAACTGTAGAAGGCTTTGTGGTTGTTTTTAGTGTATGCCGCAATTCTGCCTTCATAGCTAGCTTTAGAGGTTTTGATGAGGGATCTCAACTTTTTGTTGAGGTTAATAAGGGAGTTTTTCAAGTCTTGGGACTTTACTTTTTTCTGCAACAGTTTCTTCCTTCTGTTGTAGAGTTTGTTAATGGCAGGGGACCACCATATTGGCTTCCTTTTTTGGAGGAGAGCGTCTTGGTTCTGTTGGATATGGTGAGATCCATGCATTTGTGTATGTGTTCGTACAGTGCATTGTTGTATGATTCGGCAGTCATGCACCTATTTTCCATTTGCATGGGTGCCGTGAAGTTAGTCACCTCTGTTTTTAGGAGCCCAAAGTCAGCTTTGGAGAAGTTTTTCATGGTGGTTACCTTTGCTGGTGGTGTGGGTGAGATGTGGAGTTCCATGGTAATTAGTTTGTGGTCGGATCTAACCAGGGAGGAATTGACTATTGGTGTTGAGCAATGGTTGCCGATGTTAGTAATAACCAGGTCAAGGATGTTGCTTCCTGTAGTGGGGTAAGAATGAGCTGGTCCAGCGCATTGGAATCAATGAATTCCGGGAAGAGTTGGGCAACTGTAGTGGCGCATGAGTAGTTTTCCCAGTTGATGGAGGGGTAGTTGAAGTCACCCAGTATGAGAGTGTTGGGTTGGACCCTAATAGTTTACAGGGTGATTAGGAACATGGAGTGAGAGTCTTGGGACATGGTTGGGGACCTATAGCAGGCTATGACCTGAATCGCCATCTTACCCACTGTTAGTTGTACCTGAAGTATCTCCGATGTATTATGCTGAGCTACTAGTCTTGAGGTGTGCATATCCTTTATGAATATGGAGATGTCACCACCTTTGGAGCTTTGGTCCATGTTCTGGAGCCGAAAGGTGTGGAATGAGTTATAGCCTAGTAGCGCAGGGGTGCTTTCTGCTGCTTTAAATCAGGTCTGCTTTACAGAACAAATGTTGATGTTCTCCATTTTGAGGAGTGCTATGAGTGAGTGCATCTTGAGATTTAGAATTCTAGCATTGAGCAGCATAACTCTCACATTGCATTTATTTATAGCTGTTTTACTTGAATTCCTAAATTTAATTACACACATAGCATCCCAACTTATTCTTAGTGATGATATCCACCCAAACCCTAACCCCAAAACAAATCAAGCCCATCTCAATCCCCAGTCCACCATCCAGCCCCAAAGTATTTTTAACCACCAGAAAGCAGCGGTAGTATTGTTTCCTCACAGCAAGAGATTCGCCCATTCGATTCTCAGCTGGAGCACCTTCTGTGTGGAGTCTGCATGTCCTCCCCGTGGTCGAGTGGTGTTCGAAAGACATGTGTGAATGGGCGTGCCTTCGTTGAAGGTTGGGCGTCAAGCTGGCACCTCGGGACCATGAAAATCTACTGCCTATCATTAGCGGACTGGAGTTCTGCTGTGGTGACTCCTAACCAGGAAAAAGCCAAAAGAAGAACAACAACAAGAAAAGTAACCGAGCTACTACTGTTAAATATAAACCTCATAAGTATTATAAACCAAGTACAAGAACTACAAGCCACCCTCTCTTTCTATTCACCAAATATTGCTCTAATCAAAACCTGGCTAAAACGAGACATCAGCAATAATGAAATTAGACCACCACTATTTATAGGTTAGACAGAAAAAATAAGAATTAGCAGTATAGCCATTCTATATAAAAACAACCTCACTCTAGAACAAGACACTTTTTATTTTAATAATGGAGAAATAATGTTTACTAAACTGAAAGTAAATTCCAAAAAACACTTAAATATAGTTGGTGCCAATATCCCACCAGGAAATAACCTCCCCACATCCTCCACTGGACATCAAAATCCCTGCCACAGGAAACAATCATAACTTGGGACTTCAAAACAGATTAGTTCACCTGTAACTCACAGAGCACTACTGATCATATAAACCTGCACTGCTTCACCCAAATAATTCAGTCTCCTACAAGGGTTGACAAAACATCAAAAAGGCAGTCCATCCTGGATTGAATCCTAATTAACAGACCTACCCTCTCTCTGCACTCTGGCTGTCTCCCAGGTAGCCTCAGTGACTACCTTCCAACCTACCTTCTCAGGCAACAAATAAATCCATTAAAAGTCAGCACTTTCCATCAAATTTGTAATAAAAGAAATTTAAGACCCCCAAGACTTCATATCCACCCCCAAACTCTGTAACTGGTCACCACTCAAAAATTTCCCTCTACAGGCAGCCATAGAGTACTTTAACTCCACCAGAACATCTTGGACAAACTGGCTCCTCCTAGAACAATATGGCTAAAATCTAAGCTTGCACCATGGCTAACTAAAGAAACAAGATCATTACTGAAAATTAGAGATAATGCTTGTGAAATGTGACACACAAACAAAACTGCAACAAATAAACAGGCATATCTAGAACTAAGAAACCAAGCCAAAAGACAAATCAGACAGGACAAAAACACATGACAATAATATCCAATCAAAACATTAGAATAATCCCCAAAAGTTCTGGTCAGCTACAAAAAATCCTACAACCAGGACAAGTCAGTACACATCCACCATTATCCACAAATACAACAGAAGGTATAACTATGCAATTTAACAAACATTTCACTGAATCCATATTAGCCTTCTCAAACAATAACTGCTCGTTTCCACCACCAGTTCATTGAAGATCAAGTCAGGATAGCAACACATTTTCCTTCCAACCTGTCCCAACAAAGACTATAACTATCTTAGCACCTTTTCTCCAAAATCCTATTAAAATGCATTCACTCACAACTTCTAGACTATCCCTTAACTAGTAATCTTCTAACACTCAGCATGGATTCTGTCTAAACCATAGTACTACTACTGCTCTCATGAGCTTTACTAACACCATTAATCAGCACAGAAATGAAGGTAAACTAGTATATTCTATCTTTCTTGATCTATCTAAAGCTTTCAGTACTGTCTCACATAGCAAACTCATAAATGTACTTTCAGAACTAAAACTTCTGTACTTGCATGGTTCCAGGATTATCTAGCTGGATACCAGTAAGCTGTAAAATGGCTACCAAACCTCTCTCCTCTACTAGCTGTGACTCTGGGAGTTCCACAATGGTATATCATAGGTCCCCTTCTCTTCATCTTATTTACTAACAATCTTCACACTTCTACTGGCCATGCATCCCTTGCCCAGTACGCAGATGATTTGACTCTAATATGTGCTGCTCCAACACTAAAACAACTTCAACGAATAACCAAGTAGTCCTTCTCTGCAGTTGAATCCTGGCTATCTAACATACAGCTTCTTCTTAACCCTAACAAAACTAAGCTCATGCTTTTTCAACCCACAAGAGTTACAGGACCCCCCCCCCCCCATCATTCAATATCACATCATGAAATAACACCACTATTTATTCAGTATCCCAAACCAAACCTCTCAGTGTTGTTATAGATAACAAGAAATTCAATATTCATATAGCCCAGACAATAAAGAAAGTACAAAAAAAACTTTGTACCCTTTATAGAAATAAACAATTTCTAAAAAAAACAACACAAAAGCCACCATTGCAAAAACACACCTTGTGTCTACCCTCCTCTATACTTCACACATCCTCACCAACCTAAACAAATCAGATTTAGGAAAACTAGACACTTGTTATAATAAAATTGCAAAGTTTGCTATGGATTCAACCTATAGATCTTCCCACTACCTAGCAATTAGACAACTTATCTGGTTAGAACTGCCAAACCTCCTATTGTACGACCAACTTACCATGGCTCATCAACTACTTAATCAACCAGAAAAAAAACCCTGCCCTTCAAAACCATCTTCATCACTACTCTAGTAATTGGATTCTATGTTCTAACAACAAATCATTATTACATATAATCAAATCTAACAATGCCACTGGTGATTCCCTTTACTCAAACTTCATAACCAAAATCTGGAATTCTCTGCCTCTAAACATAATATCTACTGCTAGCACTGCAAGCTTTAAAAAATAGTCAAAACCCACTTAACTAATACATGGGTATGCTATTGTACAAATCCTGACTAATATAAACTTAGAGCGGGCAGTTACAGAATTGTAGACATGTATTTCCTCTTTGTTTGAGCTCTGTGTTTATATTTAAATCTCATCACACTATGCTTTTATTAACTAGAAAATAATGTAATGAGAATCTAAACAAACTGCAAAAGTGTTTTTCTTACTGTTTAATATCTGTATGTACACTTTCACAATTATTCTGTATCTATGTACATTTTTCTGTGTTTATCTTTGTATATTTCCTCTTTGTTCTGTCTTTGTACATTTTTTCTGTTGTATATTTTTGTTTTCTGATAATAATGTGGAGCTTTTCTCCCCGAGCCTCCACTGAAAAGGACTACATGTCCACTTGGACTTTCCTGATAAACAAATATAAAATAAATAAATTATGATAGAAGAGAAATGGCACAAAAATGTGTATATGCACAGTGAACTTGTACAGTGAAATTTTGATGTATATTGACAATTTGATGTAATAACAGATAGCAAAAAGTTCAACTTTGTTTTACAGGATGATGACATTAGAGTCACAACTAGTTATAGTAATATGGAGGAAAAACAGTATATGTGAATTGACAAAAAGATATATGCTTATGAAAGGAGAAATGTAAGTGTTACAGTATAGAATAGGTGGAAAGGGGAAAAGAGAGTGGTGTTAGCTCACAGAAATGTTTATTAATTAAGTAATAAACTTAAATAGTAAATATACCTCAATACTACAGAAGCTCTGCCATAGGGGCCAACTCCCAAACATTTTCACTAGTCTGTGGTCACTACATCTGACCCCAATACTGCTGGAGCTCTGCCGTAAGGGCCAACATCCAAACATTTTCACAGTGAATTTGACTTTGTATAATGTACGCAACTTTAACTTGAAAAACTTTCTGTGTATTAACTTTGACTAGTCACATTTTATCTATGTTGGAAAATGGCTTTAATATCCTCCAAAACAGCAGTCCTTGCACTTATTAAGTTGGCCACTGTCATTTCTCTTGACCAATAGTTTACACTGTATATGCCAATTACTTAGTCTGTCTGGCTGACAGGTTTCTGCATGCAGTAAATAGGTTCATAGGTTTATAGGACGATACTAGGCTATTTGCCCGGAGGCCCTTATAAGCCTAGCCAAGAATTTCACCCATGTTCCCACAAAGTCAGCACCTGTTTTACTTGTCCAGGAAGGACACAGGTGGGATCCCAGGGGTATATTTTCTGTTTCCCATCCAGTCATCCAGGTTCCACTTAAAGAGGGCTAGTGAGGTACTCTGCTTGACATTGAGAGGAAGTATATTCCACAGATGGGGGATTTGTTGTGACACTAATCTATCCTGCCAACAAGTTCTATTAATGTCACAGGCTTAACTAGAAAAAGCTCACCAAACTCTGCTACACTTTGCTGTGAAGGAAAGGTTAGTTTGCTTTTTCTTTGTTGTATTTTGTATTACTTTCTTGCCTTTTTATATTTTGAATAATGTGATTTGTTTTCTTTACCTTGTGTTTTACTTGTATTCTGCTTTTAACTGCATTCAAAAGAGACCACAGCTCTGTCTCTTGTGAGTCAGGCAGAATTTTTTTCCCCACCCACACAGTTACTGTCATGTTCTTAAATACCACTGTCTTTCTAGCTGCCTGCCTCTTATGTTAATTTGACCATATATCTCATTTCCTCTCTGCTTTCACTGGCTTGTGTAAGTAAGCACAAAATTATCATTTTGTGAAATCACTCCCCTTCAACTATTTAAATTTATTGGCCATCCTACTGTATTCCATAGTACCAGAATACAAAAGTGACCACTCCATTTCAATCTATCTTGCTGTTTTAAAAATAGTGACTCTCCACTAAAACTTAACTTTTTTAGACAGGTGAAACTTAAGTTACCTACTTTCACATCTAACTTATCTAGTGCACACTGCAGTGTTTAGGATAAACCATTTTTTTAATCTTACCTTTAAGCATCCCTGTGACTAGCATTTGCTCTAATACCTGCTGGAAAGCACTAGGAAGCCTTAAACTGATACAAGCACTCAACTCTCCTTGTTAATAAGGAGAAAATAATTGTAGGCGCTAAACAGCCTATAATTGCAATGTACCTTGCTAAGGCAAGGGAAAATAGCTCCTGTACTTTACAAAAAAAGCACCAAACCAGGCATGTCCAAGGGTCAGCTTCCGGTGATTTCTCCTGTCCACCTGGTGAATCTGGGCATACTGGGGCAATGCTGCAATTGCCTCATGTACACAGACATCCCTCTCCTCCTACCACCCAACACTACAACCTGTGAGAGATGAACTTACATAGCCAAACTGGAAGCAAAGCTCTCTCCATCCAAGATTGTGCTAGACAGTCAAGAGGAGAAGGCTAACACCCGCACTACACCTTAAGCAATACATAGCCCTTCTAAACCCACACCAACACCCACACATAGCAACATTAAATCCACATATGCGAAGGCCCTTAACTGTAACCTACCCAAGCAACAAGGACCTCCAAAGCTGAAATGCAAATACCAATCACAACCAAAGTGACACACAGCTCACAACACCAGTATGCCACCCAGCAACAGCCCCTAAGGCAAGACAACGTACCTAACACTTTAGTCAAAGGTGACTCTATAGTCAGGCACACTGATGTCCCACTCACTAGGCTGAATAAGGACAAAATTACAGTCAGCTGCCTGTCAGGTGCCTGGATCTGTCACATAATGCATGCAATCAAGTCACTCCACAACAAGTACAAATATGACTCTGTCATTGTCCATGTTGGAGTGAATGACTTGAGACGTACCTCGCTGGACTACATGAAAAGAGACATGGAAGAGCTCTCAGATCATGTGGCCCAGGCAGGTATGACCCTAGCCCTGAGTAGCATACTGCCTTCACCCAGAATGATACCACAATATAAGGACAAAATGATTGACTTCAGCAATTGGCTAAGCTTCTGGTGTCATTCAAAGGGAATCCAGTATCTGTCTGCCTGGGAAGACATGATAGACAGACCACGATGCTTGGAAAGAGATGGTCTGCACCTGTCACCCCTGGGATTCAGGTTACTGGCTAAGGCTCTTGCCCCCCCTTAGTGCCTTTTTTAGGCAAAGTTCAAAGGACAAAACCACCACCGTAACAGGTACAAGCATGCAAATTCTGAAGGTAATGCTACTCACTGCTAGAAGTCTAAACCTCAAAATGCACTCTCTTGAGGCACTCGTAAAAATGGAGAGCATCGATATCTGTGCAGTAACTGAGACCTAGTTCAAGGCTCCAGAGAGCACCCCTGCAAAACCAGGCTACAACTCTTACCACACTTTTCGGCCACCAAACCAGGACTGAAACACTAAATGTGGAGGAGTGTCCATATTCACCAAGGATATTCACACCATCAGGCTAGTTGTCCAACACAATGCGTCTGAAATTCTCCAGGTGCAACTAACACTAGGTAAGACTGCAATCCAAATTGCAGCTTGCTACAGATCCCCCACCATGTCCCAAGATTCTCACTACACCATTCTAAACATACTGGAAAATATTAAGATACAACCAAACACCCTAATACTGGGTGATTTCAATTACCCTACCATTAACTGGGAAAACTACTCGTGTACCAACACCTTTGCCCAACGGTTCTTGGAATTCATAAATTCCAATGCCCTGGATTAACTAATCCATAGTTCCACCAGGGGCTCCAATATCCTAGACCTGGTCATTACCAACATGGGAAATCGATGCTCAGCACATATGGTCACCCCCTCATTGGTCAGGTCTGACCATAAGCTAATCACCCTTAACATCCACATCCCACCCCCACCCCCAAGTAAGGAAACCTCCATAAAAAACTTCTCCAAAGCCAACTTCATGCTACTCAAGTGAGAAGTGGCAAACTTCATGATACCCATGCAGATGGGAATTGAAAGTTCGACTGCTGAATCTTACACTAAGGCACAGTACGAGCACATCCACTCATGCATGAATCGTGCCATCCTAAATAGAACCAAGATGCTCTCCTCCAAAAAAAGGAAGCCAATCTGGTGGTCCCCTGCCATAAACAAACTTTACAACAAAAGGAAGAAACTGTTGCAGAAAAGAGGAAAATCCTAGGATGCAAAAAACTCCCTTACCAGCCTCTGTAAGAAGCTGAAATCCCTCATAAAATCCTCCAAAGCTAGTTATGAAAATAAAATTGCCAAAGATTCCAAAGACAACCACAAGGCATTCTATAACTATGTCAAGAATCTAAATGGCAATGCTCAGATCTGCTCTGAACTACAACAGAATGGCATTAAATATACTGATCCCAAGGATATTGTCAATATCCTGGAAGATCAATTCAGTGCCAGCTTCACCCCCCTCTCACCCCCTAAACAGCCCACCTGAATACCAGAAGATTGCCAAATTCCAGTAATAACGGCCACACAGGTAAAAAACACACTCTCCAAAGCTAAGAATACAGCATCCATGGGACCAGATAACATCCCGGGCTGTGTATTACATGAACTACAAAATGAACTGGCACCTCACCTAAGTGTCATGTTTAATCAGAGCCTCACCTTAGGCTTAATTCCCACTGAGTGGCGCACAGCTACAGTTATCCCACTCCACAAAGGGGGATCCACCTTGGATCCTGGGAACTACTGCCCCATCAGTCTGATGAGCCTGATCTGCAAGGCCATGGAACGTATTATCATGGAACATATAAACAAAAACATTGGCAACCTTCAAACACTGGACCCCACCCAGTTTGGGTTCTTGAAGGGCTAATCTTGTCTCCTGAACCTGATTGACTTCTTTGAATCAGTCTCTAGAGCCATGGACGAGGGTAAGGTGGTCCACACAGCCTATCTGGACCTCGCCAAGGCCTTTGACACCATCCCCCACTCTGGAATCATAGATAGACTTACTAAGCTGGACCTTAATCCCTACATCACTCGATGGGTTGCCAACTGGATTACTGACAGAACCCAAAGTGTAAAAGTAGCCAACTCCAAACCCAGCTCCAGACAATTGACAAGTGGAGTACCTCAGGGTTCAGTCCTGGGATCACTCTTGTTTGGCATCTACTTCTCTGAAGTACAGGCCAACACTAAAGGACTCTGGCTAACAAAGTTCGCAGACGACTGCAAACTGGGAGCCATTATTGAATCCCCAAATGATGTGGATACTCTACAAAAGGACCTTACAGAAACAGATGCTTGGTGCCAGAGCCATGGGCTCAAGCTCAATGCCAAGAAATGTATAGTTATCCCCTTTGGGTAAAAACATGTACCCATGAATTACCACATAGGTGGCAAAACACTAAACACCAAAAGTGTGATAAGAGACTTAGGAACACAGGTGGACAGTGGTCTGGGCTTTTCATCCAGGGAAAAAGGAGGTCATTGTCCCACTGTACTCATCCATCATTAGACCCATTATAGAATACAACGCCCCATTTGGTATGTATTTCTCAAGACATCTGCAACAACTGGAAAGGCTGCAGAAATACCTCACTAAAAGAATCACAGGCCTAAAGCAGATGCCCTATGCTGACCGCCTTAAAAAACTCCAGCTATACTCTGTTACATATCGTCTATTCAGAGGTGATCTCTGCTTAACATACAAGGCCATGTCAAACCCAGAGCTGTTGGACATGCTACATTTAAAGAAATCCCAATCACTCAGCGCCGCATGCTCCAGGGATCTAAACCTTGTCATCACAATAAACAAAACATGCTGGAGGGATAGGTTCCTGACCCAGAGACTCCTCAGACTCTGGAATAGACTGCCCATACATGTCAAGCAGAGTGCCTCTTTGGCCCTCTTCAAAAGTAACCTTGATAATTGGATGGGAGAAAGGAAATTCACCTCGGGGATCACATCAGTCACCCTGCTAGACAGGGGTCCTGGGAAATAAATAGTGTGGGAAGAAATAGCCAGGGAATTGTTATGGCTAGGCTTGTATAGACCCTAGGGCTGATAGCCTAGTACCAACCTATGAGCCTATGAACCAGGTTGAGACCTTGCGTGTGGGTTGCGCATGTGGAGTCTGAGTTATGGATATGCAGCAACTCCATCAAGGCTGAGTCTGAGATGGCCTTATATGCCAGACACAGGTCACCTCTGAGCAGTTTCTACGAGACTGAGTAGAGGGACAGGGCTTTTAGCCTATCTGTATAGGATAGGTGTTTGAGACCCTGGATTTTCCTGGTCAGGAACCTCTGTGGTCTCTCCAACTGCTGCATGTGCTTGGCAAGGTACATGCTGAAGGGAGCATTGTACTCGATAATGGATCTGATAAGGGAAGAGTACAGGAATGTTATGACCTCCTTGTTCCTGGATGAAATACCCTTACTTATGAGGTGGGCCATGTAGAAAGCCTTCTGTACAATGGAAGCAACATGATGGTCAAAAGTCAGGTTGCTATCAACCTGGGTGCCCAAGTACCTCACGACTTATTGTGTGCTTAGTACATTTTATTAATATGATAATTAGTGGGGACACCATTTTCCCCAAAGGGGACAATCATGCATTTCTTGGCATTCACTTTAAGGCCATGCTTTTGGCACCAGTCATTAGTTTGGTTAAGGTCCTCTTGGAGGATGCTCACATCACTAGGAGAATTTATGACAGTGCTCAGCTTGCAGTCATCTGCAAACTTGGTCAGCCACAGACCACTGGTTTTGGCTTGCACCTCAGAAAAGTATATCCGGAACAGTAGAGGCCCCAAGACCAATCCTTGGAGTATGCCACTTGTTACGGGTCTATTACTAGAGGTAGCTTCCCCTATTTTGACTGAGTGGGTTCTATCAGATCACCAGTTAGCTACCCATCTGGTAACATATGGGTTGATGCCTAGCTGGGAGAGTTTATCCATTATGCCCAAGTGGGGAAATGTGTCAAAGTCTTTGACTAGGTCAAGGTAGGCGGTGTGCACTGTCTTGCCCTCATCCATGACTTAGGTGACTGTTTCAAAGATGGCAACCATGTTTAACAGGCATGATCTCTATTTGACAAAACCAAACTGTGTGGGATCAAGGATGTGGAGGTTGCCAATGTCCTTGTTTATAAGGTCCATGATAATGCATTCCGTGGCCTTGCAGATCAGGCTAGTTAGATGATGGGCCTATAATTGCCTGGGTCGGTGGATGCTCCACCTTTTTTTTGCAGAGGGATGACAGTGGCTGTCCTTCATTCTGCTGGGATGAAGCTGGTGCACAGGCATTGGTTGAATAGGGTGCCTAGTGGTTTTTAGAGCTCTTGCTTGAGTTTATGTAGGACACAACTAGGGATGTTGTCGGATCCCATGGAGGCTGTATTTTTTGCCTTTGAGAGGGCATTAATAACCTGCTCTCTGGTGATGAGGGGAGGGGGCAGGTGCTGGGGATGTCCTGGTTTACTGATGGGGGGACAGGGGGGTGAAGTTTTCACTGAACTTTTCTGCCAGCAGGTTGGCTATATATATGGTGTTTGTGTATGAATGAAAGAAGACCTGCATCTCTGCTAATTGATTTGTATTGCCTATAAACTGATTTCTCTGTTATAATTTGACCTGAGGGTAGATCTCTACTTCCCCACTACCTGTCAACTATAACATACAGATCCCTTTCCTTAATCATGCTACTCCTCAGCTTATTCTCTATTCTTCTCCTGCTGCTGGGCCATCTCTCATCCTACCATAATGCTATAACAGCTCTCAACATATCTGCAAATCATTCCCGACCACCTAGCCATACTTCCTCCCTACAATCTGCATACATCACACCAAACGTATTTAATGATGTCCCTCACCTTTACTCCAAGTATAGACTGATTAACTCCATTTTAACTTAAACCAAAACAAATGATGTAGAAAATACTCCCCAAAAATGTTTTATCAATAATTCCCCAGTATACTAAAATCCCTTCTAGAAGGAGACATTCACTTTAATGCTGGCCCTAGCTATCACTATGAACATCAAGACAATTCTCTTCTGCACACTACTCTACCCTTACCATGGTCAGCCTCCAACCCCAATAATCTACATTTTGCTGTCATAAATGCTAGAAGCATAAGAAATAACATTGCTGAACTACATGCCTGGATTACCCAACATAATCCTGATATTCTCACTGTAACTGAAACTTTACTTAAACCCAGCATAAATGAATCTGAAATTACTCCTCCCAGCTATAATATAATCCATAATGTCAGTATAAAGAGGAAAGGTGGCAGTATTGCTTTAATATTTCCCAACAACTACTACATTTCCCTGTACAACAAATCCGTACTAGAGCTTCTTATTACTTTCCTGAAATTAAACAATTATAAATTAATATGCATTACTGTTCTTTACAGCCCTCCTGGTGACAATACAGCTATACTAGAATATATCCTACATTTGACATCCATAACAATTCCACAAGAAAAAAATACTACTAGGTGATGGTGATGTTAGTTGATTGAGCATAAACTCTAATTCTCCTACATATAGTGTGAAATTATTTAGTTTCACACAGCTAATTAATAGTTTCACACATTATAGCAAGAATTCAAATTCACTATTAGACTGGATCCTAGTGTCAGACCTTAGCAAATACATCACTTCTGGTACAATGTCTGCCTGTCTCAGTGATCATCTCCCAAGCTATACAACCAGACACCTCACACTGTCTTCAATAGTGACTTGTCATCTCTCCACTCAGACCCCTCAGACATCTCACACACACCCTTAAACAGCATGTTTATAAAATAGCATGCAACCTCTCCAAGTCTAACAAAGAAATGTTCATTACTCCCCTATCTAACAAAGAAATGTTCATTACTCCCCTATCATCTATTAAGTGAAAGCCCACTACAGTGAGCTACTTCTTCCTATCTGTTCGGTCACTGCCAGCTGTCTCCATACTCGTATTTTCTGTGGGCCTGCTGATGAATCTGATGAGCAGAAGTGCTACACTGCTTTAGAAAGGATATACCTGATCACATCCCAGAAGACTCACACTTGCGGACAATGCGACCTACACATAATTTGCTTTTGTAATTCCTTGGAGCTTTTTTCCCAGGCCTCTGCTGAAAGTAGGCTCCTACCCAGTAGGACATCCCAGTGATAAAACAACATAAATAAATAATGACCTCAGCATCCTGATATTTGCACGTGTGTTGATTATTATACAGACTGTTTGAATTCTGATTGGAATGAGAACCATGATCCTGCCTTATCAGGACTACTTGGGAGTTCAGAACTTCAAGGATGCCAATAATTAAGTATAGAGAGACACAGAGACACAAGAAATAGTGAACAAGCAATTGTTCTGTTTAGTTATGGGGCAGCAAGTCTAAAGAAAGCTCAGTCACATGACACCCTACATGAAAGGTACTATGGGTATTGGATGCACACTGTGCTATACATTACAAAATGCTGCTGATGCTGCTGCTCAGCAACAAGGGAATTCTCGTTCAGCAATCTCTCCTGGGGTGTTGTCTAATGTCTAATTACGTGACTTCTTTATAGTGTTATTTATGTATGGAAGCCACTACTGACAAGTAACCATCCAGTCTCTGCATAGGCATGATAGGTAATCTGCCCTACCTACTTCCAAGAAACTTTTTTGTCCTTTTTTCGTTTGTTTCCTCTTCTTTGCCCTCATTCCTCTTCCTCTAATGAGCACTTATTTTCCCTAAGATATATTAATATATTTTTTAGTCATTAACTGGGTAAACCCACTAGATACAAGCTTGGTTTCAGAGGGGACCTAGGAGCATGGTCTGGTTAAGGGACATGCCCTGAGGCATGCAGTTTGCAAGAGGACAATGAAGGAATTAAGTCCAGGACTAAATACAGGATGAAGCTTGTTAACAGTTCATAGCCATAGTTCCCTGCACTAACTGCCAGACTGGATGTGTTGCCTTACTACACCTCAGACTTCTCTAAGTACAGATTCTTATTGCATGAGGTAGGCCTTCCTAAATGAGTACCTAGATGTACTTCATGTTGTTAGCTTCTTCTGCCCCCAAATACTATATCTCACCAAGGTTTTCGACCGGCTGAAGTCGGCCCCCTTGTGTTTCCCAGTCACTGTCCAGTTTAATACTAGCATTTGGAGCACATCTGTATCCATATGTGGTTAGCTATGCCATATCATCCCTATGATTAAGACGCATATTATACTGTTATACAAATGTAAGACTGTCTATGTCATATATGATAATTTAATAAAGAGTTTTTTTTTGTTGTTTAAAAAAGATTGATATTATATTGTTAAATAGTTGATTTTCCTGTAGTTTATAAATTAATTGTCAATTTTGTTTGGGTGGGTGGGTAGGTACATGTGATTTGCCATCAACAAGAATAGTATTAGGCAGCACATTGAAATATGGACTCTTAAGTCCCAACTGAGTATGAAACTGTGTTACCTTACATGTTCTAATTCTGTACTTGCTTCATTTACCATTCACTCCAGTTTAGTCCAGTACAAATTACTACTTATGGGAAACATTTCAAGTAAAAGACCAAAATAAAATCATTAACAAGATTCTGCCCCCAAAAAGGCCTTCAGGCATAATGGTGCAGTAACATGAAAATGCCTGCTCTCAGCCCTGTGTCTCCAGTTTTACAACAAAATGCAAGCATACAGATAAATACATGCCCATTTCTTCACCTTTCACATGTTTTGTGTGCTGCTGCCATCTTGTGGCACAATGCTGTAGTTTTACTATTATATTGTAAAATGTTTTCCCATATCCTACCACAGCTTTTGAATTTTTCCCTCATGAAACACAAATGAAAATGCACACAAATATACGCACAGTACACACACTAGGGTTGCCATCTTTTTACATCCCAAAGTAGGACTTTTTTTTTTATGGAAACGTGACTTTTTCCAGGACAAACCACACCTGCTACCAATAAAAAGGAGTAGACTTCAGTTTGACAAAATAGAAGCTTATTCTTGTAGAATTTGAATTGTTTTTGACATTTCATATAATAATATTAAGGTGTTTCAGCTACAAAATAATTGTTTTATGCAACTGTTAGTGGCAACTTACACATTTTTTTGGCTTTATTGGCCTGAATGTACTTATTAAGGCATAAAAACTAAAAAAAAAAATAAAATAAAAAGGCATAATTATTCAGAAGCTATGTAACTGAAACGCAGGTATGTGCTTAAGAGGTCGTTCGTATTTATGCCAGGGACCTCCACTATAGGAAATTTATGGTATTATACAGTTTGCCTTTTTAGCCTTTGGTTTGTTCTCATAACATTTCTGGAAATTTGTGATTTTTCTTGTTCATTCATAAGATGCAACTGCCCATATAAACAGTGTCCTGTGAAAAGAAGGACAGGTGATCACTATAATGCATACTGTACACACACTCTCACAGACGCACACACACACACACACACACACACACACACACACGCACACACACACACACACACACACACACACACACACACACACACACACACACACCATCACTGCCATATGCCACATTACATTACTGAAACATAATATTTTCGAGTGTGTATTTTTTTAATTAATGGAATGACTGGTTAAGAGATATAGACTGCATGAATCAGGCTAAATTTAGAAAGAATACCACTATGAGCAGAAAGTGCTTATGTGCCACAACAAAAAGGGCCCTTTAGATTGAGCATCAAAAACAGTGATTTATAAGATAATTTGCATGTCTCTGAATCACAGAGTGATTACTGCAAGCACTAAGAAGCACTATGCTGCAGGAATCACTACTGGCAGGCCATGCATCACATTGGTAAGGCAACACTCTTATTCACTCCACACACATGTACACACATGTACACACATGTACACACACACACACACACACACACACACACACACACACACACACACACACACACACACACACACACACACACACACACACACACACACACACACACACACACACACACACACACACACACCACTCAAATACACACCCAAGGACACTCGTCCTTCCTCTCAGCTATCCATAAAGTTACAGAATATCCATAATTTTGCCTTTTTTAAATATTTGCCCCTCCTTGCAATCCAATACAATTCAATAATAAACTGTTAACCAGACCTAAGTGCTGTTAAGATTGGGCCTTACACTAGGGACTGATAAGACGAGACTGCCAGGTCACAAACAATAGCAGCAGAAGGTAAAGTGTTTTTTAAAAGCAGTAAGAACTTTACTCTGACACACCTACAAACAACGTTGCCCAGAAAGGCCCCTCCACATCACTCTCAAATGAGGAACTTTCATCCCCTACACTGAAAAGTAGCCACAGAGGTCACAAGTGAGCACTCCATCACCCTGCAGAGAGGTATGTGTGGGGACTACTGAGGATCCAGCAGTAGATACAGGGACAAGGCAAAGTTTGGTGACTTCTGCCTCACATATGCCTGCACCATGGTTGAACCTGAACAAAAAATAAATAAAAGGAGAAAAACAAAATAGCAATGCATAAAGGAAAAACAGAAAAGAAAAAGAAAAATAGAGGCACAAGTATAATGAAAGCTATGCCTCAGAAAGTTTATTATATCTTATTGCTGCCAGCAATGCACTAGACTTACCCCACTGCCTAAACAGCCTGAGATCATAGTTTCTTCAATCTCTTGTGTTACTGGAAACATTCCTCAAATAGTAATGAGCACAGCATAGCATAGCTCTGAGAGCAGAAATCCTGCTAATCCAAGAGCAGAATGCTTACAATAAATTGATTACTCTCCCTCCTAAACCTCTTTTTCACACTGGTGGAGAAGGTCTGGGTAACATTTGCTCAGGTCACTATCTGTGCCTGCATTGATCTCTAAAGCAGGTATGAAAGTGGCATCATTCACCACCTAGGTAAGCTGGTGCCAGGCATCTGCGTTGTATAGGGTATCCTCACTGTAGCTCAGTAGGCACTCCTGATGGTCCCTGCACAGTAGGTAAAGAAAGACTTTACACTCCTTGCTGCACCAGGAGGGAGCCTTGCCAGAGTGAA
>NC_056726.1:1971786141-1971846141 GCF_019279795.1 Protopterus annectens
TACATCTTATAAAAATCATCTACACATAACTGTTTGAAAGTATTTATAAGTGTAAGGCTGTTTAGGTATAAATAAACTAGGTTTTTTAAACAGATAATCATTGCTTTCATTATTCTCAAACATCATTTTAAGCATAACATTTCTCGTAAACATTTTCAAGTCCAGAACTACATCCGCAATGTCAGTGTCGAATGCAGGTATAAAAGATAGCCCTTTTTGTAGTAAATTCATTCCATGAACTGATAAAATATAAGCTGATAAGTTAACTACTAAGTTTTTGTTTCGTTGAACGCTTTCTTCAAAGTGTACGGACTCATCCTGTCATCTTGTAGTTTCTTTTTTCCTCTCGTTGTACTTCTTCCTCTCTGTTGTTGATTCTTGGCCCCTCTGCTTAGTGACCTTTCTCTGATAGGTAATGGAAACATTAGCGGCATTCTGTTTTGGTTCTGTACAGGCGCCAATTTCAAAAAAGGGGGTTGTTGGTTATGCTCCTGTTGCTTTACGCTGCTTTCTTCTCCATTGTGATGCACTTCTGCAGTCACTACGATATTTTTCTTTCTAGCCCATTGTGGCATTCCTTCCCATATGATGTCATTGGTTATGTTGACTTCGTTACCCACTTTAGACTGGCCTTCTAGTTCAACTTCCATTCTATTAATATCAGGGACTAATTTCAATCCCGAATATCTGTTGTTATTAGGATAGTTCGTATCAGTATTAGATTGAGTTGCAGTTTGATTTACACTTGTTAATAAATCACGAGGCCAAGTGAAAATATGGCCTAGTGCATAATCTTTGCGATCTCTTTCTAGTTTCTTCAACTTAGTTTGGGCCAGTTTCCTGGCATAACAATTAGCATTATTAGTGGAGTCTTCCAACAGTTTAGTAGTTAATTCTGAATCATATTTGTCACAAATAGAGCGGTATTTAACTTTGATTGTATCTATTACATTGCATGCTTCTTTTTTAGCATTATCAATTAAAAGCCTTAGATAACTTAAACTAGTATTCAAATTTAACTTCTGCCATTCGCTCAATAGGGCTGGATCACAAGGATTCTGTGCTGGCATTTTCAGAATCCTTAACCCACAGGGTATAATATTTTCTGCAACACAAACTTCCAGGTGGAATCTTTCATATTCCAACCTTTTTAGTTTAAATAATTCTTTTTCTAAGGCTAAAATGTCACTCTTCATTGCTATAAAGTCTATGTTGTCAGGTTCAGTTCCTTGTATTTGCAGTGTACTATTCAGCAATGGATTCTTTGTTTTGCTCACCTTGCTGACAAATTGTGTAACATTTGATTCAGTCCTTTTACTGCCAATATTAGGGTTATAGTCCAGTTCAATAGCTTGTAATTCATCCATGCCAGCTGCCATCTTCCTGGTTTCATTGGAACAGAGAAAATTCCAAAATGTAAACAAACAACCCAACAGTAACTATCTATCTTTGGTTAAGATAAATAACAGAAACATTGTATAAATAATAAAAAAGCAAAGAATAGGCTCCAGCTTTTCTCCAAAGGCAGACTGCTTTAATGGTGCACACAAGCGCTTTCACAATTAGCTTCCTCAGGTGTATGATTACCGTCATTGACACACCCTTTTTTGTACCATCAGAATTCAGCTTAAAATGAGTTCTTAAAAACATATTACATATAATCTAAATATTTACATATAATCTAAAAATTACATAATTATATTAACTTATAGTAGTAAAACAATAAATACAAACATTATAACATAATTAGCTATGCAGAGGTCTATTCTTTAAAACTGGTCTCAATGAAATATAATCATTGTGGCTATGACCTGCATTAGCCCTCAGCCTCACTATCCATTCTACTTCCAACTCTTCAGTTTTATTTCTGATATCCCCTGCTCTCTTATTTTCATAAACTGTCCCCAATACTCTAAATTTAAAATTGTGTTAAATGCTAGTTTCTTTTACATGTTATGCCAAAGCATTAAATTTACTTTCTTTTCTAATATGGTAAATGTGTTCTCTTATTCTGTCCTTAAGCGATCAGTCAGTTCTTCCCACAGATAATTTGTTACAAATTTGGCAGTTAGCTAAGTAAACTACATGTTTTGTATTACAGTTAGCCTTAGTCCTTAAATAAAAAACTTCTCCCGTATCTGGGTGCTTGTATTCTGTCTCTATAGTAATGTAGCTACACCAAGTACAATTATTACATGGCTTGGTTCCTATTATATCTTGTTGAACTTTAGTGTTTCCTGATATGCAGAGTCTTTTCTTTAAGAACTGTTTATTTTTAAAGGTGAATTGTGGGAGGGAACTCAAATATTTCTTTATTTGTGGATCTGTATTTAAAATATTCCAATATTTGTTAACAATATTGGTGTATTCCTTGATATTTCTAGAATAACTAAAACATATTCTTAGACTATTACTACTTGCATTTTTATTTCCATCCATAGTATTCACTAATGGTTCTGAAAAATAAGGCTTAGCTCTATTGTGTCTTAATTTTTTCACTTCCTTGACACTCCTTTTTATCATATGTTCACTATATCCCCTCTCAATTAATTAATTACTGGTAGTGCATACCTGATGCTCAAAGTCTTCTTCTTTTACATTCAACCTAGAGGCTCTATATAATTGATTTTGTACAACATGTTTAAAAATAAATTTCGGATGCATACTATCCTTGCTCAGCAACTTATTAACATGACAGTCCTTCCTATACATTTTGGTACTTAAAGTACTATTATCTTCCTTAGTAACTGTAATATCTAAAAAATGTATTTCTTTCAACGACCATACTTCAGTAAATTTAAGGAAATGTGTGGATCTATTTATAAATGCTATAAATTCATTTAATTGTATTCTGCTGTATTCTGATGGTATAAAAAGGGTGTGTCAATGACGGTAATCATACACCTGAAGAAGCTAATTGTGAAAGTGCTTGTGTGTACCATTAAAGCAGTCTGCCTTTGGAGAAAAGCTGGAGCCTAGACTTTGCTTTTTTATTATTTATACAACGTTTCTGTTATTTATCCTAAGCAAAGATACTTGGTTGGTGTTGGGTTGTTTTTTTACATTTTGGAATTTTCTGTGTTCCAACGAAACCGGGAAGATGCAGCTGGCATGGATGAATTAGAAGCTATTGAACTGGACTATAACCCTAATATTGGCAGTAAAAGTACTGAATCAAATGTTGCACAATTTGTCAGCAAGGTGAGTGAAACAAAGAATCCATTGCTGAATAGTACACTGCAAATACAAGGAACTGAACCTGACAACATAGACATTATAGCAATGAAGAGTGACATTTTAGCCTTAGAAAAAAAATAGAAAATATTATACCCCGTGGGTTAAGGATTCTGAAAATGCCAGCACAGAATCCTTGTGATCCAGCCCTATTGAGTGAATGGCAGAAGTTAAATTTGAATGCTAGTTTAAGTTATCTAAGGCTTTTAATTGATAATGCTAAAAAAGAAGCATGCAATGTAATAGATACAATCAAAGTTAAATACCACTCTGTTTGTGACAAATATGATTCAGAATTAACTACTAAACTGTTGGAAGACTCCACTAATAACGCTAATTGTTATGCCAGGAAACTGGTCCAAACTAAGTTGAAGAAACTAGAAAGAGATCGCAAAGATTATGCAGTAGGCCATATTTTCACTTGGCCTCGTGATTTATTAACAAGTGTAAATCAAACTGCAACTCAGTCTAATACTGATATGAACTATCCTAATAACAACAGATATTCGGGATTGAAATTAGTCCCTGATATTAATAGAACACAAGTAGAACTAGAAGGCCAGTCTAACGTGGGTAACGAAGTCAACGTAACTAATGACATCATACGGGAAGGAACGCCACAAGGGGCTAGAAGGAAGAATATTGTAGTGACTGCAGAAGTGCAGCACAATGGAGAAGAAAGCAGCGTAAAGCAACAGGAGCATAACCAACAACCCCCTTTTTTGGAATTGGCACCTGTACAGAACCAAAAATGAATGCTGCTAATGTTTCCATTACCTATCTGAGAAAGGTCGCTAAGCAGAGGGGCCAAGAATCAACAACAGAGAGGAAGAAGTACGAGAGGAAAAAGGAAACTACAAGACGACAGGGTGAGTCCATACACTTTGAAGAAAGCGTTCAACAAAACAAAAACTTAGTAGTTAACTTATCAGCTTATATTTTATCAGTTCATGGAATGAATTTACTACAAAAAGGGCTATCTTTTATACCTGCATTCGACACTGACATTGCGGATGTAGTTCTGGACTTGAAAATGTTTACGAGAAATATTATGCTTAAAATAATGTTTGAGAATAATGAAAGCAATGATTATCTGTTTAAGAAACCTAGTTTATTTATACCTAAACAGCCTACACTTATAAATGCTTTCAAACAATTATGTGTAGATGATTTTTATAAGATGTATTATGAACAGAAGTACAAAGCGAACAAGCATAAATGCATAATTTCACAAGGAATGAATTTAAAGCTATGTTAGATTTACAGCATAATTTACAGATTATAATAAGACCAGCAGATAAGGGTGGTCAAATTGTGGTATTAGATAGATATAATTATGAAGATAAAATGTTCGACATGCTAAAAGATTTACAGTTTTATGAGCCTATTAAAAGCACACAAGTTAAGCTAATGATTAACAAAGTTAATAATAAGTTAAAGGAACTTAAGGCTCAAGGTCTCATGGGCGAGGGTCTTTTTAGATATTTTGAAACTACGAATCCAACTATTCCTAACATACAAAGTCAACCTAAATTGCATAAAAATAATAAAGACCTCCCTATGAGACCTATTGTAGCAGCAAGAAATTGGTGTACAGAGCCCCTATCAATTTACTTAGAGAAGAAACTGAATCCCCTCTTAAAAACATCTAGCTATATTTTAAAGGATACAGAACATTTTATAAAGGATTTATATCCCCTATATATTAAAGAAAAACAAGAAATAGGGAAATGCTTATTAGTGACATTAGATGTAACATCGTTATTTACAGTTATTCCAAATGCTATAGGAGTTAGTAATGTTATAAATATGATGAAGGAATCTGGAATGTTTGTGCAAAATGAAATTGAATTAATACAAGCTTTACTTTATTTAGTTTTTGAAAATAATATTTTCATGTTTGGTGAAAGTACTTATTGGCAAAGTAATGACGTAGCGATGGGTACATCATGCACTAATACGTATACGAATATCGTTATGTCTGTATGGGAAAAAGAATGTAGAGAAAGATGTCCATTTAGAGATAAAATTTTGTTTTATCATAGATTTGTGGATGATCTTTTCTTTTTATGGAATGATACTGTAGAAAAATTAAATCAATTTATAGCACATGCAAATAGATCCACACATTTCCTTAAATTTACCGAAGTATGGTCGTTGAAAGAAGTTAATTTTTTGGATATTACAGTTACTAAGAAAGATAATAGCATTTTAAGTACCAAAATGCATAGGAAGGACTGTCATTTTAATAAGTTGCTGAACATGGATAGTATGCATCCAAAATTTATTTTTAAAAAGGTTACAGAAAATCAATTATATAGAGCCTCTAGGCTGAATGTGAAAGAAGACTTTGAGCATCAGGTATGCACTACTAGTAATGAATTAATGGAGAAGGTATATAGTGAACATATAATAAAAAGGAGTGTCAAGGAAGTGAAAAAATTAAGACACAATAGAGCTAAGACTTATTTTTCAGAACCATTAGTGAATACTATGGATGGAAATAAAAATGCAAGTAGTAATAGTCTAAGAATATGTTTTAGTTATTCTAGAAATATCAAGGAATACACTAATATTGTTAACAAACATTGGAATATTTTAACTACAGATCCACAAATAAAGAAATATTTGAGTTCCCTCTCGTAATTCACCTTTAAAAATCAACAGCCCTTAAAGAGAAGACTTTGCATATCAGGAAACACTAAAGTTCAACAAGATATATTAGGAACCAAGCCATGTAATAATTGTACTTGGTGTAGCTACATTACTATAGAGACAGAATACGAGCACCCAGATACGGGAGAAGTTTTTTATTTAAGGACTAAGGCTAACTGTAATACAAAACATGAAGTTTACTTAGCTAACTGCCAAATTTGTAACGAATTCTATGTGGGAAAGACTGACCGATCGCTTAAGGACAGAATAAGAGAACACATTTACCATATTAGAAAAGAAAGTAATTTTAATGCTTTGGCAAAATATGTAAAAGAAACTAGCATTCAACACAATTTTAAATTTAGAGTATTGGGGGCAGTTTATGAAAATAAGAGAGGAGGAGATATCAGAAATAAAACAGAAGAGTTGGAAGTAGAATGGATAGTGAGGCTGAGGGCTAATGCAGGTCATGGCCTCAATGATTATATTTCATTGAGACCAATTTTAAAGAATAGACCTCTGCGTAGATAATTATGTTATAATGTTTGTATTTATTGTTTTACTAGTATAAGTTAATATCATTATGCAATTTTTAGATTATATGTAAATATTTAGATTATATGTAATGTGTTTTAAGAACTAATTTTAAGCTGAATCCTGATGGTATAAAAAGGGTGTGTCAATGATGGTAATCATCCACCTGAAGAAGCTAATTGTGAAAGCGCTTGTGTGCACCATTAAAGCAGTCTGCCTTTGGAGAAAAGCTGGAGCCTAGTCTTTGCTTTTTTATTATTTATACAACGTTTCTGTTATTTATCTTAAGCAAAGATACCTGGTCGTGTTGGGTTGTTTTTTTACATTTTGAGTTTCAGTTATGTTTTCTGTAGACCTGAGAGAATGCAAGCCTCCAGAGTGAATACTAACTCTTGAAGTGGGTAGACATCCAGTGGTGAACTGCACGAGAAGTTTTCTGCATGTTAAATTGATAATACTGGGGAACAGTTAAACCCTTATGCCCATACAGGGATTTCCTCTGTCCATGGGGCATCCTTGTAGCAGTTAAAAGGATTGTTTTGATTAACTATTAAAAACCCTTGTACCCATACTGAAATTTGTAATGTAAAAATAATCTTTGTGGCAGAAAAAATGGATTGTTTTGATGGAAGCAAGAGTTGTTTATATTGTTTTAAATAAACTTTTCCTGTAAAACCAAAACCTTGTATTTAGTTACCTGTAGTTGCTAAGTCCTGTGCAAAATTAAAAAAAAAAACACAGAAACCTTAGTAAACACTAATAAGGCTTTAGTGACCTCTATTAGACATCTTCAGGAGAAATGTGTAGCCACTGAGCAACACCTGCTTAGCCGGTAGCAACTGATATCAATCATTCTGAACCAGCCTCCTGTCTCACTAGGAATCTCACACACACCAGCCCTCTGACGAAATTTGGTAACAATGTTGACATGGAGGCCTGTCTGGTGGCATTTGAGAGATATGTGGATAGAGAAAACTGGTCCCAAACATAGCAGACCTGAATATTGTCTTCTCATTTAACAGGGTACTCTAAAGACATATATGCACCTGGGGAATGCTGATACACTTAACTACCAGAAGCTGAAATAATAAAAATTGAACTAAGGCTGACGTTTCACCCAAGACACAGTGCCTTAAGTAACACAACTGTGTATTTTGTATGGACAATCCAGAAAAGTCACAAATGGCTGACAATGCATATTTTGAAACTGTAGCTAGAAATTCATGCAAATAACGTAAGTAAAATTCTAGACATTTTGACTGTAAACAGGGCTAAAAGGGAACTCCCTAGCCCAAGTCTTCCGAACAGCTATCTGATTTAGTAGACTATTAATTGAAATTGCACACCCTAAATCAGACATATTCTGAGTTGGTTTGTTCTAAATGCTTTATAAAAGGGATATAGCCAAGTAATACACTGCTAGTGACAATAATACTACATCTATAAAACCTGTTAATGTTGACTAACAAGCTATACTTCAAAGCATGACCATGGAATTTGATAATGCTGAAATGTTGTAATTACTATAAGTAGATAATCTGTGTTTTTATCACTTTGTTGTAACTGAACTCATTAAATGTAAAATTATGATAGAGGGTGTGACAAAAGGAGGTACTGCCAGCACAGCTAGTTGGAATTTTGTAAATAATTATATGTCATTTGTGAATATCAAACTAATCAATACAAGATGCATGTGGTACAAATGTATTAGAACTGTATGTCATTTGTATATCAAACTGCTTTATACAGATGTTTGTGTTGAAAAGGTATTTGTAAAGTGCTTGTGTTTAAAATGTATCCACAGTGTGCCCTACTGGAAGAGAACAGAAATGTACATGCACTATTGTAACTGTTTAAATGTATCTGTTTCAACAGAGGATACTGGAGGGTTAACCTCAGTTCAGCCAACTTTAGAAAAATATCTGAAATTAAATCACTTTATAGGCTAGGTCATAAAGATGTTTCAATGCAGCAGAGACACAAAGTCTGTACTAGGAATTTTTCTGTATTGTCTTTGGGGTGAAATAATTGCTGCTTTGGAAGCACAGAGGAATGCAGTTGTTTTATGACTTCCAGCACCTGTCAAAGATCTGAGCAAAAGCTATTGTCTGGGTATTTTTGCAGGTAGATACTAAATTCTGCCAACTTCCAGTAGTGGGGGTTTTGCCTGAGAAGTCAGATGACCAGAAATTACATCATTCTGCAAGCTATGCCAGCAATAATATTTTAGATATTATTTTGAGAAGTCTCTCAGTGAGACAGAGCATTCTGTATTCGGTCTTGGGCCTCATAACAACAAGAAGCACCATTCACCTCATCTGCCTTGCTTTAAGTAACTTATTAGAGTATAGTAACTCTCTTAGATACAATCAGGAATATAGTGAAGCTTAGTTTAGATTTTTGTTTTTATTTATTTTTGTGAGCCTGTATTGCCATGTTATTTTAAATATTTCCTGTGGTTTTAAACTCTGAAGTCACTGTGAATATATATTTAGTATTGTCTTGTTCTTTTATTATTTATTATTAAATATATTTAAACTTTTCATTGTGGCTGATCTATGAAGAGAAATTTAAGTTTTGAGAATACTTGCATATTTATTTGGTGACATTGTGTGGGCCACTCCTAATAACCTTGCTCTCGGTTAAACTACCATTTGTCAAGAATCTCAATGGCAACACTCAGATCTGCTCTGAGTTACAGCACAATGGCACTAAATATACATAACCAACAGATATTGCCAACATCCTGGCAGATAGGTTCAGTGCTAACTTTACCCCTCTGTCATCCGCTAAAGGGCCCATCTCTATACCAGAAGAATGCAAAGTTCCTGTAATCACGGCTGCACAGGTAAAAAACACACTACCCAAAGCCAAGAACACAGCATCCATGGGACCTGACGACATCCCAGGCTGTGTTCTACATGAACTACAGAACGAGCTGGCACCCCACCTAAGTACCATGTTCAGTCATAGCATCACCTCAGGCTATGTGCCCACTGAATGGTGCACAGTGACAGTTATCCCACTCCACAAAGGAGGAGCCACCACAGACCCTGGAAACTACCACCCCATTAGCCTAACGAGCCTGGTCTGCAAGGCTATGGAGCGTATCATCATGGAACTTATAAACAATGACATTGGTAATCTCCAAACTCAGGACCCCACCCAGTTCGGGTTTGTAAAAGGCAGATCATGTCTCCTAAACCTGATAGACTTCTTTGAAGCAGTCACCAAAGCCGTAGATGAGGGTAAGGTGGTTCACACAGCCTATCTAGATCTTGCCAAGGCTTTTGACACCATCCCCCACTCTGGAATTATAGATAAACTCACTAAACTAGGTATACATCCCTATGTCACAAGATGGGTTGCCAACTGGCTCACTGACAGAACCCACACTGTGAAAGTAGCAGACTCCAAATCCAGTTTCAGACCAGTGACAAGTGGAGTAGCACAGGGTTCAGTCCTGGGTCCTCTCCTGTTTGGTATCTACTTCTCTGAAGTACAGGCCAACATAGAAGGTCTTTGGCTAACGAAGTTTGCAGATGACTGCAAACTAGGAGCCATAATCAAAACTCCAAAAGATGTGGACATCCTACAAAAGGGTCTTGCTGAGACAGATGCCTGGTGTCAAAGCCATGGCCTCAAGCTCAATGCCAAAAAGTGCATTGTCATTCCTTTTGGTAAAAACTCAGTACCCATTGAACTACCACATAGGTGGTAGTCTACTTAACACCAAAAGTGTGATAAGAGACCTTGGGACACAGGTGGACAGTAGTCTCTCCTTTGATAATCACATCGCCACAGTAGTCAGGAAATCCTTCTATGTGGCACACCTCATCACAAAAGGTTTCTCATCCAGGAAAAAAGAGGTCATTGTTCCCCTCTACTCGTCACTCATTAGACCCATTATAGAGTACAATGACCCTTTTGGTATGTACCTCACAAGACATCTACAACAATTGGAAAGGCCACAGAAATACCTCACAAAGAGGATTACCGGCCTCAAAGAGATGCCCTATGCAGACCGTCTCAAAAAACTGCAGCTTTACTCCGTTGCATATCGCCTACTCAGAGGCAATCTCTGCCTAACACACAAAGCTATGTCAAACCCAGAGCTTTTAGACATGCTCCACTTAAAGAAATCCCAATCACTATGAGCTACATGCTCTAGGGACCTAAACCTCGTCATCGCAATAAACAGAACATGCTGGATGGATAGATTCCTGTCCCAGAGACTTCTCATACTCTGGAACAAACTACCTATCTATATCAAACAAAGCTCCTCATTAGCACTGTTCAAGAAAAATCTTGATGATTGGATGGGAGATACGAAATTCACCCCGAGAATCACTTCTGTGGCTCTGCTCGACAGTGGCACAGGAAAATAATTTTCTTGGGTGGCGAAAGTCAGGGTACCTTTGGCTAGGCTTATATAGGCCCTAGGGCCAATAGCCTAGTACCTACCTATGAACCTATGAACCTATTTGTATTAGTATTAATATTACACAGTAAAATTGGGCATTCTTTGTTAAGGGCCTAAAGTAGCTAATAAGGAGTTGCTGTTGGCAGTGGTAACTACCTTGTAGTCTGGGCAAAAGGGGCATAGCTAGTAAACCTGTGCCAGCCTTTCCCAGGTGTGTGTGTGTGTGTGTGTGTGTGTGTGTGTGTGTGTGTGTGTGTGTGTGTGTGTGTGTGTGTGTGTGTGTATAAATGAAACATCAAAGAGTGTGTGTGTGTGTGTGTGTGTGTGTGTGTGTGTGTGTGTGTGTGTGTGTGTGTGTGTGTGTGTGTGAACTACTTGGGCAGGGACACAAAGCACTGGTTCAACAGAGAGGGTGCTGGAGGTCTTGGCTTGGTCACTCAGCTGAGATCTCAACTCTATAGCTGTGCCAGTGGGGAGTCTTATTGGGGATCTGGAGAAAGAGGGAGAAACCATCCCCGGACTGTCTGTGGTCTCTGTGTGCTCTTAAGGGAAATTGCACTTGATGCAGAGAGCTGCATCTGGAAATAGTGTTTGTTTACCTGTTATCTTCTCAGTGAAAGTCCCCCCACAGGTGCTAATGGTGAGGACTGAGGGTCCTTGATTACTGGTGCAGTGGAGGGTCATCACATATTAATTGGCTGGCAGTGGTGGGATCACCACATTATATACTGGGATTCAGTGGTGTGAATATTGAATTCCTGTAGCTTGTAACCAGTGGTCACTAAAGAAGGTATTTGTATTCTCAAGCAACCACACAATAGACATTCAGAGTTTCACATCACAATAGTTTTATTTATTTTGATTAGCTTAGTCAGGGAGGGCAAGCAAAGATATTAGCACAGGATTATAGAAAGCTGACAAGGAGCCAGTTGGCTGAGATGTGCCAAGCCGAAGGACTGGTTCATGCCAACCTGACTAAAGCAAACATTATTGCAGCCTTAACCACAGCTGCAGCAAAGACCAGCAACCAGGAAGACAACTAGACTGGCCTTGGGGATGTACAGCTCTCAGAAAATGGACAGTTCAACTTTTCCTCAGAGGACTTAATAATCTGTCTGGAGTTGGAAAGACTTAAACTGGAGGCCAAACATTTGAAAATAGAATCAGCAGAGAGACTGTGGCATTTGGAGGCTGAAGAAAATGAGAGGCAACATGAAAAGGAAATCCTGACTCTTTGCCAGGGTCATGGAGGTAATGGGGAAGGGAGTAACCAAACCCTAGAAGCAATAAAGGTCAATAAAGTTCTTCCACAATTTACAGAGGGTGATAATTTTGATAGTTTTATTCATATGTTTAAAAGGGCATGCAAACAGTATAATGTTGACCAAGGGCTCTGGGTACGGTTCCTGACCCCATTACTCCATGATAAAGCTGTAACTACTGTTTCTAAATTGTCTGATGCTGATTGCTTAAATTATAATACAGTAAAAAGTTGTTTACTGGAGTATTTTACGTTAACACCTGAAGCTTATAGAAAAAGGTTTTGTGAGTATAGATGCAAGGCAGATGAAAGTGTGTGTGATTATATTGCTGAGTTAAGCACTTATTTTCATAGGTGGGTGAGTGGGTGTCAGGTCACCACTTTTGAAGGGCTGGCAGACCTTTTGGTGAGGGAACAATCCTTTAGCACTTTGCCTGAGGATATGAGAATCTGGTTGGCAGATAGAGTATAAAACACTGCAGATGAGTTGGGGAAAAAGGAAACCTATACCCAGCAAGAAGGACATCACTGCACAGGAAAGGGATACCAGTGCTGCACATGGGTCTAAGGGAACCCATGGTGGGCAGCCTAAACCTCCCCAACAGAGTCCACTAGTAAGAGGGGAAGCCATTAGTTCAGGTACATGGTCAGGTCAAGGGTTAAATGTTTTAAATGTAACCAGTGGGGCCATGTAGCACATAGATGTCCATGGAGACAAGGTGGGGAACAAAAGATTGGGGAGCCAGCAAGTGGGAGTAACGGAATGCCAGTGGTAAGTTGCCTGGAGACAGCAAGGGTCCCAAACTACCACAAGAGGTTATATCCTATATTAGTAGATGGGAAACAGGGCACTGCTAAGAGAGACACAGCCTCTGACCTAACTATTTTGAAGCCTGCAATGGATAAAGAGGAGTGCTACTTGCTTGGGCAATCTACTCCAGTCAGAGATTTAGGAGGGACCCCATAAACACCTCTGGCTACCCTATTCCAAATGCCTCTGGCTAGGGTGAGAAAATACACCAGTTGGTAGTAGCCACATCCTACCATTTGGTGCTTCTACCATAGATCATGACATTCCCTTTGCAGGTCATATGGGCATAAATCATATCAAAAGACGCATTATGCAGAACGTTTATTGGCCTCAAATTTTCAGGGCTGTAACAGGGTTCTGCAGGACCTGTGAGCAGTGCCAAAAAGTAGGCAAGGCAGGAGACAAGGTCAAAGCTCCTTTGGTGTCTTTGCCTGTGATTGAGGAACCATTTTAGATGGTAGCTATGGATATTGTGGGACCTCTGAGTACCCTAAGTTCCACAGGAAAGACATATATCCTAGTGGAAGCATATTATGTTATTAGATACCCTGAGGTGGTGGCTCTGTCCTCCGTCAAGGCAGAAAAGGTGGCAAATGCTTTGTTAGAGATTTTCAGCAGGGTAGGTTTCCCCAAAGAAATACTGACAGACAGAGGTGCCAATTTCATGTCAGACCTGCTGGCTCATCTGTGGAAGCACTGTGGTAAAGCACCTAAAGACCAACCCCTACCATCCCCAGACTAATGGTCTGGTGGAGAGGTTAAACTCTACACTAAAGACAATGCTATGGGCATTTGCAGACCAGTTTAAGAGCAAAGCATTTCCAGACTAGTTTAAGAGCAAAGCTTTGCAGACCAGTTTAAGAGTAAACCAGTTCAAGAACAAAGCTCTCTGCAGACTTGCTAAAATACAAAGAACTTACAGATCAGACCAAAAAGTGTATTAAAGGTAAAAGAGACTTCTATTATAGTCCACCCTCAGCCTTGAAATCTAAACCCCCAAAATTCTGGAACTCATTAAACTGCATACTACATCCTGGTGGTCCCTGCTCCCACAGTCCTTGTCCTGATAAGACTTCCAAAGATACTGCCTCCACCTTCAACACATATTTCATTGACTATATATCCAGACTATTTAACCCTAATCCCAACTCATCTACTTTTAATAATATTTCAAACCACTCTATCAAATCCCACTATACTCTCATCAAATTCCTTTCCCCTCAAACCTGTACCTACTACCTACATCAAATCCCTACTTTCTAAAGTCCAAGAAATGTCTATATGGCAAAAGACACCACAGCAGAGGCAAAAAAATAAAACCAATTAAAATTTTATTGAAACAGAAGTAAGTGCTTTCAGGCAAACATGCCCTTCATCAGACAATAAAAAGCAGTTAAAAACCTACATTTAAACATATTGTTACCCAATCACATTCAGTAGTTTACTCTCCTTTTTTTCAAAACAGGTTTTAAAGGCACAGTTACATTTAAACCAGGGCTTTTGTCAGCCCCTAGTCTTATAATTGACCTTGATTCACTGCACTCAGTTTCATTAATGAAATCCCCTCCCTTGTGTTTTTATGCATAACCTGTAGCACCATAAACTTAAAAAAGTGGTCTGAACATTCTGAAATATGCAACGCTACGGCATTTTGTACATCATGATGACTAATGTCATACAAATGCCCGAAAATTCTCTCTTTCAGCATGCAGTTGGTCTTGCCAACATATAATGAACTACATCATTGACATTTAGCCAAGTAAACTATATTCCTAGTTCTACAGTTGGCAAAACCCCTCAAAGAATATGTCCATCCTGTTCTAGGATATATGAAAGAATTATTAGTGCAAATGTGGGTGCAAGCCCTACAACCATGACATGGATGTGTCCCTACACGTCCTGTTTTCATCACAGTTGATACATTGGACATAGGTTTCCTGCAGAGCATGTCCTTCAAATTTCTGTTCCTTCTGAAAGTGAACCTAGGTCTATCCCGTCTATCGCCACTATTCTATGATCTGATTGTAACACTTTCCAGTTACGTTGTATAATGTCACAAATCACCCCTCTATCACTGCTATAAGTAGGCAGTATTTGTCCTTGTGGAGGACCAAATCTGTTGTGTCTATTGTTACTGCCTCCATTTGTACCCCTATGATACCAAGGTTTGGCAGTCCCATCACACTTGATTCTTATTTCTTCGAGGGACCTATCTATCAACTGTCTGCTATACCCTCTGTCTACAAGATTGCCCATAAGGACATCTGTCTCCATGTCAAAGCGTTCCTCTTTAGTACAAAGCCGAGAAATCCTATGAACCTGTCCTTTCACTATATTCATGAAAGTATGTTTAGGATGCATGCTGTCAAAAGAAAGCAAACTATTCTTCCAACATTGCTTCCTGTAAAACATAGTATCAGTCTTGCCTGAGGTATCTTTCTCTAAATGTACATCCAAATAATCAATACCAGACGTCAAAGAATTAACAGTGAATCTAAAACACTCTGTGGTGTGTTCAAGATAACCCACAAATGAAAATAATTGCTCAACTGTGCCCTTCCACAAAAAGAAAACATCATCGCAAAACGGGCATAGTGTCGCAGGCTATCAGACCAAGGATGCGTGTGTTGAAAAATCACCTCATCCTCCCAAAAGGCTAATACAAGATTAGCATAAGAATTAGCACAGGGTGTGCCCATGGCTTATCAGCTGATTTAATTATAATTCGATCATCCTGCTGCAGTTGCTCTAAGGCAGTTCGTTGCTCTTGTGTTAAATTATGGTATTTACATCTATGTTTGTCCTGCACATACTGTTCAATCTCAGACTGACACATCCTAACAAAAGTAGTTACCGTGGGATTATTAATCGGTAGAAAAACATTAGGTTTTTTCAACTATGTAACAAATCCACAGGCCCTATCACTAAACATGTTTTTCAGAGAAACATTTCTTGCAAAACACATAACATCAATAATTACCTGACTGTAATCAGACATATTATCTGGAACAAATGTTAAACCCTTATTCAACACCAAAAGTTGCTCAGCCGATAACCGGACATTAGATAAATTATATACAATATTAATACTATCAGTAGTGTCGAAAGTCATTGCGAGACTGCGTCTTTTCAGTCCCTGTGATAGGGAGAAGCTCCGTTTCCGTGAGTTCTTCTTTTTCACAAGAGCTGGCAGCATCGGAAAATTTAAACTTCAAAAACCTGATGTTTCTTTTGGTCTAGCTCCCAGTAATAAAGGAGCTCCCTGACTAATGGATATTACATCCCCCTGTGTCGGCAATGCCGACATGGGGAAACCATCGTTCTGTGTTGTTGTTATCAATTCAAGAGACCTGTTCTGCTCAGTTAATGCTGTCGAAATGGTCAAATTCTTGGTCGTCATAACCGTACCACTTACAGACCTTGCTAGTTGTTGTTGTACCAGCTGCTGTTCATGTAGCTGGTTAGAAGCAGGCTCCCTACCACTCTGTGTGGAGCCTAAACTCTGCCGTGCATCGTTGGTATCACGTGGCCAAAGATACATCCTGTTACAAAGTCATTGCAGTCCCATACTAGTTTCTTTAATTTTACACACTGTAGCCTGGTGTCAAAAGCCGCTAGCGTGTAAAATAAGTCATTGACATGAACTAATTGCTGTGGTTCATTAAACCAAAGATCTATGTCCCTTTTCAGAGACTCAACATCACTTGCCAATTGTTTCTCCTCCGGAGCAAAAAATTTTATAAGCAGTCTCATATATGCTAAGCTAGTTTGTAGATTTATCTCCTGCCATCTGGCAAGCAACTCAGGGTATACCTCGCCCTGTGTAGGCATACACAAGACACGTAAACCCCTGGGTACAATGTTATTTTTTATGCACACCTCCAAATGAAATCTCTGCCTCTGTAAATGTTTCAAATGAGTGTCAGTTCTATATAAACTATTTAGCATGTCTTGAAGATCAATCTTACCTCGGCTGTCCAAGTCTAATTCCATATTCCTTGAGGCCAGGCTCCTTATATCCATATGCAAAAACAGATTAACAGAAATACTGAATGCTCCTCTTATATCTCCATTCATGTGAGATGATGTAGGTTGTAATGGACGATAATCAGGTTCTATATCTTCTCCCCTCTTCTCAGCCATGTGCACAGTAATTCACAAACAAACAATGTATCCAAAAACTGAGAAGTCCTGCACCAAAGTCTTTATGCCAAAATTAAGGAAATCCAAGAAACGTCTATATGGCAAAAGACGCCACAGCAGAGGCAAAAAAATAAAACCAATTAAAATTTTATTGAAACAGAAGTAAGCACTTTCAGGCAAACATGCCCTTCATCAGACAATAAAAAGCAGTTAAAAACCTACATTTAAACATATTGGGCCGGATTCACGAAACCTCCGTGTAAGACTTAATATGTCTTACTTGGAGGCTGCAGTTGAACGGTATGACGTCAGCATGCCATGCATATTCATGAGGGCATGCTGAATCATACCCTAGGCTAACACAGTCCGTGTAGGAAAGTAGGGGGCATGTGCGAATGCCGAGTACTGCAAAGGGACACGCCCCCAGAAGAGTCAGAGGCCTGAAAGTAAACACCCACGAGCGAGTCCTTAGAAATGTCAAGGAACACAACACCACACATCCCCACAGACTAAACCCTACTGAAAATGTGTAAAATGTAAAAATAGCAGTTTCATTTTTTTTTTATAATTTCAAAAATGTTTGCCCGCATTTGTGCTCGTTTGAGCGGGTATGCCCTTCGCTCAGCCACAGTTAGCAGACATTGAAAAGCATATAAGATCTACATATGCAAATTAAGCCAAGTAGCAATAGTGTAGCGGTAGAGACGTTGGCCAAGGAGGAGGTAGTCACGGTTCGAGCCCCCACAACATCATTCACCATTTTTATTTAAATAAGTATGAAACAATCCCCTGACATATATATATATATATATATATATATATATATATATATATATATATATATATATATATAACTATAATTTAAGTACAATGTAATGAAATGGGCCATGTATTTGTGAAGAAATCCGACAGAATAATTTATAAAAAACTAATTATAATTGCCCATCGCTGAGCAACGCTTTAGCAAGCTGAATATGAGTGCTCGTAGGTGAGCAGCACTTTAACAAGCTTAATATGAGTGCCTGGAGGTGAGCAGTGCTTTAACAAGCTTAATATGAGTGCCCGGAGGTGAGCAGCACTTTAACAAGCTTAATATGAGTGCCCGGAGGTGAGCAGCACTTTAACAAGCTTAATATGAGTGCCCGTAGCTCAGCATCACTTCACCCAGTATAATATGAGTGCTCATAGCTAATTAATGCGTTACCCAGCGTAAGCCGTTTGCGCGGAGCTGTGCAGCGCGCCAACCAGCTTACCGGCGGGCAACATTGGGCAAGCTGTATCAAAGCTGCCTTTACACAGACATACCTCCTAGCCTGTCTTGACAGTAGTAGAATAAAAAAAGCAATGCCAAGGGTCGAACCCGGGATACTGTGCACCATAGTCAAAGTACTGAACTACTAAGCCATGACAGTTGTACTGAGAAATACAGTATTAGCATATATAAAGGAATGAATGAAAATAGAACCATGGCAAAGCAGGTTTGCTTTAAGCTGATAAATATCCAAAATGGCCAATCACAGATAATTGCGGGAAAACCGGCATATATAAGCCCCATAGGCGGGAATACACACCATAACTGATTGTGGTACCCATTTGCAGTCAGGATGGCAGGTGCAGGAGAGGGAAATCACTTTAGAGCACAAAGGTGGGGTGTTGAGGAGTCAAAATATATGGTTTGGCTCCTAGTCCATGATCATGAAGCACAACTCATGCAGGGCCAGGTTCAATGGGGAACGTACAAGGCAGAGGCATGAAACCAGTTGGCACATGATCTCACCAGTGCCACAGGCATTCCAAGGACTGGTGAACAGGTCTGTCACCACCATGTGGACCTGAAGCGACATAAGGAGGACCAACTGAACCGTTGGATCCAGGAGGCCCGCCAAATGCCCAATGCCCCACTACTGAGTAAGTATCCATGTAATTACGTATGTAAGAAATGCTATCCTAGCCTATAGTATGGAGAGGTATGTTCCAATATTCCTTCATTTATATTACAGCTGCAGGTGTTCATTCCGCGAATCGATGAGCCTATGCTGATAGGCTGCTGAGGTTGCGCCACCAGGCAGGTTAGTAATTATTTAGCTGGTATTGTTATAGAATATAAGTGAGACAGATTGTAAAAGAGTTCAGTGTTGTAACCCAGTAATAAAGGTGAAATAAGCCTAGAATAAAGATTCTGCTAGTATTGTAAGATTAGATAAGTGATGCAGCCTGGAAAAGAGTGTATTGCAATCCAGTAATAAAGATTAAACAAGTTTCAAATAGAGTTTCCACCTGTATTGTAATATCAGATAACTGCTTCAGCCTGAAAATGAGTGGTAATCAATCAACAAAGGATTGACAAGTGTCGAATACATCCTTGTAAATTCTGCCATATGAAATAAGTGAGTCAGCTGGAAAGGATTGTTGTAACCCAGTAATAAATGTTAATAAAGCCTAGAATTAAGTACCATTCTGAAATGTAAATATAAAATAAGTGAGAGAGTGTGAGAAAGACAGTTTGAAGCTACCAAGAAAGCTGTAATAAGTCTGGAATAAAGGTATACTGCAGTCACTACATAATGAAATGAATGAGACAGCCACAACCAAAGAGTGTAATGTCTTAAATAAAGTACAGAACCTGGACTGTGTCCGTCCCACAATTTGGATATGTTGCTGTACCCTTGCATTATGGAGATGGTATGGTTGTATGAAATGCTGAACATCCACAGTTGTCTAGACCCATATAAATCAAATGTAGCAGGATGCTGTACCTGAACACAGCCAGATATGAACATATATGAATAAAAATGGAATGTATATTAATGTAGCAGTAACATCCCCATCACCAACATTCCTAAGGTTACATACAGGAAACTGTACTAATACATGTAGGGGAGATATATATATCTGCATCTACTAGGAATGTAAAGTATATGTATAGGTAGTGTAAGTTGCTAATGTAATATTTCTCCACCCTACCCAATTTTCACAAATTATGCCATTCCACACCAAACTGGGTATGTGTATTCACAATTAATTCCCATGGACATTTGTCCTGTTGGTTCATACATATCTGCATGTACGTTGATGCATGTGCCCTGTTCACATATCCAAACCTGATGGCCTATTGCCACCAATCAACCCTGCATGCTGTTGGAATGTGCACTGTTGTTCTAAATATGCATGTGTTATGCTTGCTGCTCAATGTTCGGAATTCATGGGTGTTTGGTTAATGGGAATACTGATGCATGCTGTTACAACTAATTTTGAATGGTGTTGTTTGTTACTAACCCAAAATGCCATAAAATACTGCTAAACATAGGACAACAGGGAAGGCGGGTTCCAGCGGACCCACATCTCCCACCTCAGCTGGCAAGTGCACCTGGCACCAGTGCCCAGGCCGGGACCTCCTCCTCCGGTGGCCCTGTGCCACCTTCGGGTAGAAGCACTGCAGGGGATGGGGCTCATCCCCCCTCTGCAAGCGTGGCAGGAGGAGAGCCTCCACTCACCCTCCATAGGGTCCGGTCTGTGGTGCGTAGTGAGATCAGGCGTTCTGTGACTGATCCCCTACGCCAGCTCGAGGTGAGATTGGTGCAACTCACGGGTGTGCCTGCCCATCCTATCCAGCCCCTAGCACATCCCCGGCCTGGGCCGTGAAGGAGCAGTGGTAACTGCCCATGGGTGGAGATCTCAGTTCCACTGTTGCCATCTGTGGGCTCATGGGCTCGCGATATCCAAACATCCGTCCCAGTCAATTGTGTTTCCTCCCCACATGTGTCATACTCCGCCCCTGTATGCATCTTGTTTGTCTTGTCTGTTAACCTCCCCAACCTACCTCCCCAAATATACCTACTTCCTGTACCTCACATTCCACTCTCACCTGAAAAAAAAAATAAAAAAGGGCACTCTGTTCCCACAAAAAAATTACGCCCCATACATAGCTGCCCAATTCGCACACATGTCCGCTGGACATGTAAACTGATAATTCTAATTGGCAGTACAACATATTTTGTTGTCCTCACCCCTCTCTCAGGGGTGGAAGGTTTCAAATTTCACACCAAATTTCAAACATATGCACAGCTGTTGCTGATAAAGAAATGGAAGGCTATGGACCTTCCCTACATCCTTCCTGCACATCCCGAGCTTGTTTTCTTACTGTCCTACCCTCTTTGTGTCCCCTTTTTCACCACTTTCCTATTTCCCCATTTTCTTTTCTTTAAAAGAAAATAGCGCGGGTGTTAGCGGGAGTAAGCACTTTTAAGCAGTAGTCAGTGGGTGTGCGCTTGTGTGCACTTAGCTAAGCGCAGATAAGCGTAGCTAAGCGTCATGCAAACCCGCTTACAACTGCTTAAAAGTGCCTTAGTCACTCTGTATGACAAGGCCTGTAGTCTGCTCATCAGCAAAATAAAATACCCCTGTTAGTCTCGAACCCCAGACCTTGGAAACACTAGTCTGCATGAATTACCACCGAGCCACAGCAGATATACACGAACTTGGTGCTGAAAGAAATATATCATGAAATACAAGAAGTGAATGTAAAGGGAAAATAGGAAGGCCATTACACAAAGCTTGTTCTGTGTATTTTTACTGGCAATTCTTGTGGAATTGCATTACATTAGTGTGAGAAGAGAAACAGCCATGCTAGTAGGTAATAATGTTACAATAGCACCTTACAAACCCCACACAGTATCAGAGCAGGATAAACACCGCCATATTTGAATAGGTAAGAGGCCAGACCTCCCAACTGTGACTGATTTACAGGGATGTCCCTGATTTGCAAACAACTGTTACCTGTGCCCCACTGACTCCCTGTGAAATGTACTAACAGTAGGCAGAAAGGTTGGGAATCCCACGTAATGGTAACTGTCAATAAGTTAAAGTAGACACTACTTGCATGTCAGAAATGGTGTAGCAATACATATGCTCAAAATACCCCACAGTCACAACTGCAGAATATCTGAAATATATCATGGGTGTACCCTACTGATATGTACCTTTCCCTGAGGCTGGTCAAATATATACCTGAGAGTATCTGAGGCCTGCAAGTGTCAGAAACACACAGGCATATCAGCCTATCTGCTGTTACATACTCTGCGAATAGCTGTAGAATTACTTCCACAAGCATGCCCTTATGTAGGAGTACAACACAGAAATATCAAAGGATGTAGCCATCTAACATACTAATGACAGTATAGCAGTTCACAAGCACTGCATGTGCCTGATATTCATAATTGTTAGTACAATATACTTAGTTGTCCTCACCCCTCTCTCAGGGGTGGAAGGTTTCAAATGTCACAGCAAATGTCAAATATATGTACAGCTATTGCAGTTAAAGAAATGTGCAGCTATGAACCTTCCCTACACCTAGCCTGCACATCTCTAGCTGGTGTCCCCACTGACTTCCTGCTTCCTGCTTACAACTGTTTAAAAGTGCCTTATTCACTCTGTATGACAAGGCCCTAGTACTGCTCAGCAGCAAAATAAAATACCCCTGTAAGTGTCAAACCCCAGACCTTGGGCTCAACAGACTGCATGAAGTGCCACCAAGCCACAGCAAACATATAAGAACTTAGTGCTGAAAGAAATATATCATGCATTACAAGGAGTGAATGTAAATGGAAAATAGGAAAGCCATAGCAACACATTCCAGTAAAGACAAATATCAGGCATTCAAGGAGTGAATGTAAAGGGAAAATACAAAAGCCATAGCAACACATTGCAAGAACTACTGTTGTATGCCAGTTAATCCTCAAATCCCACAGGTAAGTACATACTCCCACGTAAACAGTGTTAGCATTAGCAGGTGTGAGTTAAAATACACACTGAGAAGAGTGAACTGGAAGAAGCAACAGTCAGGTTTCAGTACAACATGCATTTCAGTAGCTACAACACAGCGTTAGATATGAGAGATATACCAACCTTCTGACTCACACAACAGTGTCCACAGCAAACCAGCATGGTCCCCACCTTGCAAAACTGAAAGGCCTATGCCTACCTAACCTATCATTTTATAGCAGTGTCCTGAAATCACAGTGAGAACTGCAATTAACACACAGCAGGCTGCATGCAATTACTAAATGCTGGCCACCAATTGGTGCAGAGGCCATCACATGCACATGTGCAGATACCTAAAAAAGCAGCCTGTACTGCCAGTCCACACATGCAATAATATCATTGCAGCAACTGGAGAGAGAGAGAGAGAGAGAGAGAGACAGAGACAGAGACAGAGACCAAAAATAAAAATAAAAAGCAAGCCAGCCAGCCAGCAAGCCAACAAGCCAGACAGCAAGCCAGCAGAAAAAAGCTGTCAGAGACAAAGGTAATGTAAACTATATAATCTAATAATCTACATACTGTGAACCCACCATATGTGTTAGCAGTCTGTATCTATATGTATATGCAGATGTGCATAGGGCAAGGGACATACTGCAACTGTTAGTGAAGGCTGGACATACATTTGTAGTTGAAGGCTGCTATGTGCACATATCAATGTAGGTTGTAGTGTGTGGCATTGAAAACAGCATGCAGTGCAGGTATATGTCATGTGTTGGTGAACTTCTGTGGGACTGAGCCAGTGAGGCCTGCTACAGCTATACGGCCTAAGGACAGCATAATGCATTCTGCACAACACTGTGCAATATCATTACAGAATGGTATGTCTCACAACTGTTTCAGAAGTGATATTCCCACCATGAAAGGTGGGCAGTCTATGTGCCTACATGTGCATGTATATGTACAACAATGGATGTTTAGAAGTGTGTGTATATATATATATATAAAGAGAGAGTGAGAGAGGGGGACAAGGGGGCAGATGTACTGCAACAGGTGCCTGGTGACCAAGGCATGGACTGAACACCATTGATGATACTGCAGTACCATACCCCATTCCAAAACATGTTACCCACTAACTACCACATAGGTGGTTGCCCACCTACCACTGGAGGTGTCAGAAGGGAACATGGGACACAGGTGTACAATAGCCGCCCCTTTGATATCTACAGTGGCACACTAGTCTTGTAATCCCTGTACATGGTACGTGTCATCAAAAAAGGTGTGTCAGCTAGGGAAATGTAAGTCAGTGTACCCCTCTACACCTCACAATGTCCTATGCAGTATGTACCTCCCATGAGAACTACAGCAAGTGGAAAGGCCACAGACATACCTAACAAAGACTGATAATGCCCTCAAACACATTCCCTATGCAGACTGACTCTCAAAACCACAGCTAGAGTGCCTTGCATACTTCCTACACAGAGGTTACCACTGCTGGACATACACAGTTATGTCACACCCATACCAGTTGGCCAACCACCATGGCAACACCCCACAATCCCTCCAGCCTACATGATCTAGGGCCCTAATCCTTATCAACGCACTAAACAGCACATGCTGGAGGTACAGGTTTCTATACACAAATATGCCATATCCTGGAGTAAACCACCCAGCATTAACAAACAAGGCTCCTTATTAGTAGATGTCATACATACCCCTGATGAATGTTATGGAGATAGGTAATATACCCTGTGAGTCACCTCTGTGTAACCGTTTCACAGGAGCAAGTAAAATCACATTACATGTGTCCCAAAGGGTAGGGTAGCATATGGCTAGGCTGCCCTAGGCCCAGGGCCAATAGCATAGTACCTACCTATGACACAATGCACACACACATGTACTCAGTGCAATACCAGCTATGTGACATTGAATGAGTGTGACACTGATTGTGTGCAAGGTCTGTAAAGGTGTGATAGCTTAGTATGAGTTTGTGTCTGTCATGGTAGTTGGTGTCCTTGGTGTGAGGCCAGAGAAAGATGTGTCAGTTATCGGGATGCAAACATAGTAGATTGGCATATGTTGTGCCGTACTTCCCTGTGTACGACTGCAGTGTCCCATCGTAGGCAGAAGCAATACATGTATGCTCAGTAAGTGGTACTGCTGTTGAATCCAGCTCACATATGAACTGTTGTACTACCTGATGTTGTAGGCCTAAACACGACAGTATGGTGTATGTTCACATTCCCTGGTAACACTGTCTGGTGTGTTTCCTGTAGTCTGCACAGATTACATACCTCATGCATAGGTATCTGTAAGTAGGGGCACACAGTACTATAAGATACACAGTTAATGCTCATCTGTGTTGTCATACACTTGTGTGTTGTATGTATGTGTAATGTGTGTAATGATGCCTGTACCATGGCCGCAATCACATGTGTGTTACAGGGTATGTGTGTGTGTACCTGGCAGCATGTATACTCTGTGACAGCAGTATGCTGGCTATAGTAGCAACTGTCCACATATGTCAGGTAGGGGTATGGCATCAAAGACTAGGGTGGATTACTGTTGAAACTGTAAATGTGCATTGCATTCATTGCACGGGATGACAATATTCTTCATCATCCAGCTTGTGTATACTAGTTTGTTGTATGGAGTGTGGCAGGCACTGACCGACAGTTGTGGGCTGAGCACTGATATGTGGTATCGAACATGTGTATCCCCTGATAGACAGACAGATGCTATATATGGCAGTTAAGTGATATCAGTACATTAGAATATTAAGTGTGCCACATGACTTGCTCACATATTTTTCTTTTCCTTCCAGGGTGATGGTGCATCAGCGAAACCCACCTTATACAGCAGCAGAGGATCAGGAGATCCACCAGAGCCTGGTGCAGAATTACTGTGTGCTGTTTTCCAGGACCAGCCAGAACCAGCATGAGAGGGCTGCACTGTGGCAAGAACTTGTCTGTCGGGTAAATGACATAGGCATGCATAACCGGACATATGAGCAGGTACACCATCACTGCAGTGATTTAATTAGACATGTCCGGCAGCGTGCATCTGATATCCACAGACAACAGCTTGCCACAGGAGGTGGGGTACCTATCCACCCCCCCCCTCACCAGTGTGGAGGAGCACCTCCTAAGTGTTGCGGCTCCAGGCCAGCAACAGCAACATCCACATACATGTGTAATCATGGAGGCCGGAGCCACCCAGCATGTTGAAATGGAGCGTGCAGGTAACATGCCATATCTGTAGTTGACTGTTCTCTGTACTGGTAGTTTATGCGTGTGTGAGATCTGTACTGTTTGTGTAGCTGTTAACCTGCCTATTCTTCTGCAAGATTGATATTCTGAGCATAATCTGTACACCTGTGAAAGCCGCTTGTTGTACTACTGTACTTTATCATACTCACAGTATCAATGGCACAGTTGTGGCCACTGGCAATCACTCTCATATTTTTGCAGGTCCGTCTGGAGTGACAGCAAGGCAGCCAATCCATGCTGGTGAGTGTGTGATAACAATACTATTGCTAATGACATGTGCATGTCATATGGAGGTGTAGTCTGTGCACATGTAACACACCTATGCATAATGCATGCTGTGCATGTTTGCTGTGAGACTATGCATATCCCATTATTCTCAATAGCTGCCTCACTCACATGCAATACACAGAGTATGACACACATGTGTGGCAACACAGTACTGGACATTGTATAGGCATACCTGATACACATGTACACAACACACACATGTTTGGTATACACACTACACCTTAGCCTGCTACACATGTCCAATTATGACACCTGCTGTATGGCCACCCTTCAGTATCCCACTTATCATCTATGCAGAACACATAATATACATAGGGGTAGAGGCCTATCATGTCTTTGTGCAACAGTCTTGAACAAAATAATACATTCATGTTAGGAAATACTCACTATTGGCCACCTTACAAACCCATGTAACAAGTGGCTGTGTAATTGTGGATGTAGTCATGTTACTGCACGTCAGGTACAGCATGCTAGCTGCCTGTCTGCACACATTATTATTGTTGACTGACCACAAGAAGCATGTTGATCATGGCTCACGTTACTACACCACATCCGGTTCCGCCGACCACAAAAGTACACATAGCAGTCATTGCGTAGCACCGACATGTGTTTTGTGTGTGTGTGTGTGTGTGTGTGTGTGTGTGTGTGTGTGTGTGTGTGTGTGTGTGTGTGCAAATATATGCATGCACAGCTTGTAACACTTGCACAACATTGTTATGTCCTTGTACACATTGTGTCCCAGGGTGGAGACAATCACTGAACAACTACATAGAAGCATCAAGTACATGTATACTGTTATTAACAAGGGCTGTCTACACTTGCACTGCATATTCCTGTGCAACACATAATCTGCATGCTGGCACGTGTGCAGTGATGTTTTTCCTTGTGATACTGTCACCCACCCTAAAACAGTATTGTGTATGTGCTGGATTGCAGGTGTGTCTGTGTTTGTATCTGCTGTACTGAGGAGTGTGCCTGTGTGCTTGTGTGCCTGTGTGCCTGTGTGCTTGTGTGCCCATGTGCCCGTGTGCCTGTGTGCATGTGTGCACGTGTGCATGTGTACCTGTGTGTATGTGTGCATGTGTGCATGTGTGCATGTGCACCTGTGTGCATGTGTGCATGTGCACCTGTGTGCATGAGCACCTGTGTGCATGTGTGCATATGTGCATGTGCGCCTGTGTGCATGTGCACCTGTGTGCATGTGTGCATGTGCGCCTGTGCGCCTGTGCGTCTGTGCGCCTGTGTGCCTGTGTGCCTGTGTGCATGTACGCCTGTGTGCATGTGCGCCTGTGTCCATGTGTGCATGTGTGCCTGTGTGCTAACATCGTGTACACATTTGTAAACTGTGTTTCCTATCTTCCTCTCACAGGTTCTGATGTTGCTCTGGTGGAGTGCAGCAGAGAACCTGAAGCCATTGCTGGGGATAGTGATTATGATGATACATGTGTAATGGCACAGGGAGGTGTGACAGGGTCTGTCGTTGGTCAGCCAATTGACACTACACAGCAGTCAACCCCATCAATGTGCACAGTCATCCTGCCGATACATCCATTGTCACCAATGTCCTTAGCTGAGGGACAGCATACAGTGGGCATTGACCAGGGTATTGTGGTATCATTGGCACATGCATCCCCTCACAGCAGCCATGGCCAGATTCCTGACATGGCACCACACAGGCAGATGTCCAGGGGTTCTCGTGGGAGCATCCATGGTCGTACTGCCCCTGTCAGAAGTGCCCACAGAGGTCTTTCAACCTCAGCTATGTTCCGGGCTGTAATGCGGGCACAGGCACGTATGAAACAGTACACCAGACAGGGTCTGAGGGAGCTTAGAGCACATCTCACCGCTATGAATGATACTATGCGTGACGTTGCGTCTGCCATCCGTAACATCAGCGAGGTCATTGATAGACGTTGGGGAGACACATTAGATCTCTTCCACAACTACATGTCCAGGAGCCAGGACAGTGCAGGATGGTTGAGGCGTCGACGTGGACATATGCTAGCAACATTATCAGCTGGCAGTTGTCGCGGACAACAACAAACCCGCAGCCACTCCCATAGTGCCAGTACCAGCCCCAGCAATGCTGGGTCTGTGCTGTCATTAGACCGTCCGAGAAGACCACGTGCACGTGGCTCTGGACAGTCCCAGCAGGGACATGTGTCCAGTCAACAACCCACTGCTTCTGATGACAGTACCCAGTCTGGCTTAGTACCTGATATTGTCCGTAGCACCCCTGCCAGGCACAGGTACCGTGTCTGTGGCCAGAGACAGTGATCTGTATGACCTGGCAGGTACAGTCTGTGGCTGTCCACAAACACCCGTATATGGCAGCCACGTGGTGGAACTGTGTGCATGCATACACACACACACATAATGCTAACACCTAGGGCTAACACATACACACGCACATTGCAGCAACATTGCCCCATGTTCATAGGTTCATAGGTTCATAGGTTAGTACTAGGCTAACTGCCTTTATGGGCCTTTTTAAGCCTAGCCAATTACCCCACGTCAGAATCAAGCCCGGCACCTTGTGCTTTTAAGGTAAACATCTTAACCATTACTCCAACCTCCCACCCCTGTTGTACTGTTGTCCCTCACTAACACACACACACACACACATACATGTCAATTGGATGTGTCAATGGCAGACTCTGGGCAAACCAAGTACACACCCTGTGCATATGATGAAACTGTGCCACCTACTGCCATCTGTAGCATTGATGCAGGAACAGGGCAGCATGGTGCTGATGCACAGGGTGACTACATAGCACTGTAGTAATATTATCATGTTGTTAACAGTACAGTGTAATGATGTTGTGGGTATATTCGAGCATGCATGATGCATTACCTATGTTTGTCATTGCAATTTTGTATACACCAGTGTTAATTCCCAAAGTGTACTGTCTGCACATGTGCCACATGGCTGTTGTGTGTACCTGTGCCTGCATGTGTTGGGGTGTGGACAGTACATGTGTGATGTTTGCAGCACTGAGTTGCAGGTGTACATTTGTGAACATGGTTAGCATGGAACATGACATGGTTTGACAGTATGCTGTGGGTGATACGGTTTCCAAATGTCAATGGTCTGCATTCTGGTAGTATACACAGCTTACATAGCCTGACATTCAGTGGTCATTACATGGTGTCTCCTCAACTGATACACAGATGTAGGAACCTGGTGTCAGTGATATCCCTGCAGTACTACACTATACCAGTAGCCATTCTTACTGAGCCCCACACATCCCTGGGAACAATACTCTTTGGCATATAGCAGTCTCACGTACATGCCAACACACTACAGATATGTCCATCCACAACTGCAAATACATACAGTGGCCTACAATGCATTCTACACATGACACATCTAACCACCACAAGGGTATCATACGGACAGATACCTGTTGTCCAAGCCATGCTGTATTGCTGTAACGCAACTGTGGCATTGGCATCAGCATGTAGTTAACATAGTATTCCAACAGTACCATGTAGGTGGTAGCACCCATCATGTAGAACGGGTAATGGTGTGTACATGTGGACAAGTGTTATTTTGTCTTTCCTGTGATATTCACATTTCCAAAGGTATTCTGCAGTCCCTCGGTGTATCACCTAAGCAAGAAGGTGTCTGTATGTATATCGGCGACAGTTGCCATACACCTACACTGGGTGTCCATCACTCACAGACTTTGCTGTGTTTTAACATGTCTGACATATACTCCAGATATGAACCCTCACCCACATTAATCTATCAAAGCTTTCATGGGTGTGTGTCACATAGTTGGCCTAGGACACAGATCACTGCAGTAGCCTGCATTGTCACCAACATACATGTATGGCCTAAGGTCTGGTAAGCTGTGGCATATGCTGGCAAAGGAAACAACTGTATTCATATGGGGCAGGCTTCACACATAGGAACTATTAAAGGTCGCAGGTACATATCTGTATGTGGCACACACATACCTGATGTGTGCATTGAAATTACTGTTATAATAATATGTCATACAATAATAAAAGCAAAACACACAACACATTGACAAACGCACACATGGCATTTGTAGGATTCAAACCCCTACCTAACTATGTTAAGATATTTGAGAGAGACGCATTAGCACAGCGTGCTATTCGCATTACTGGATGATTTCCCTACTCCTGCTGTATTTATAGGCTGCTGACATCATCAGTCTTTCCAAAGAGGAATGTACATCTTTTAGTGTGTTATCCCAGTCTTCAAAAAGGCCATTCCTTTCACAGAGAATTGCATACATACACACCCCCTGCCCCCCCCCCCCACACACAGCATTTGCAGGATTCAAACCCCTACCTAACTATGTTATGATACTTGAGAGAGATGCATTAGCACAGCTTGCTCTTCGCATTACTGGACAAGTTCCTTTCTCCTACTGTATTTATAGGGTGCTGACATCATCAGTCTTTCCAAAGAGGAAGGTACATCTTTAACTATCCCTCAGTATGGGGGATAACAATATCTGTGCATTAACAGACGCCTAGTTCAGGGTCACATATGCACACTGGCACTGCCAGGTTATGTTCTATAGCATGCTTCATGACCACAGGACTTGTAACACACAACACAAGTTGGGGGTGTATCTATATACATCACAGATACACACACCTCTGGGTTGGTACCACTGCACTAAGCATGACAGGCCATACATATACAACTACCATTGTGCAAAACTGCCTTTTGATTTAGTGCGTAGTTTAGACCAACCCCCCATACCCAGTAACCTCACTTGGCTTTCCTGGGAACAGTGTAGGATATGCAGGTCTTCACACACACCATTATAGTGGTTGACTTCAGGTACACAAATATTGACTGGGGATACTACTCAGGCCCTCAACAACATCACCCTACAGCCACTACAATTTGTGAATCTATGTGCTATGGCACAATCAGTCACCACACCCACAAGGGGGAATACATGTTGGACCTGATCATCACCAACATGGGGACTCTATGTTCCACACCAGAGGTAGAACCGTCATTGTTAAGATCAGACCATAAACAACTTTCCCTGGATATCCATATCCCATCCCCACCCCCAGCCAAGGAAATCACTGTAAAGAATTTCTCAAAAGCAGACTTTGCACTTGTGAAGACTGGGGTGGAATACTTCAAGGGCCCCGTGCTAGAGGATAATACAGCCCAATCTGCAGAATCCTTTACAAACGCATTGTATGAGCACCTGCAGGTATGCATTGATCATGCTATCCCAAATAAAACCATGACTCCTCCAAAACAGGAGACCTGTCTGGTTGACCCCAGCCATATATAAGCTGTACAACAGAAGGAGGAAGCTACTACATAACAGAGCAATATCCCACAGACCCACATAGATAATAACCTCTCCTTTGCTAATCACATTGACAGAGTCATTGCAAAGACCTTTATATAGCCCTCCTTATCACATGGGTGTTTGCATGTAGATCATGGGAGGTCATTGTAGCCCTCTACTAGTCACTCATCAGGCCCATGTTTGACTACAATGCCCCTTTTGGGGTGTACCTTACCCAACACCTGCAGCAACTACAGTGAACACAACAGTACCTCCCCAAGAGGATCATGAGCTACACACAGATGTCTTATGCAGCTCAACTAAAGGATCTCCAGCTCTACTCAGTTGCTTAACGCCTACTCAGAGGTGATCTATGCCTGACGTATGCAGCCATTTCAAACCCAGAAGTAATGGACATGCTCCACCTCATAACATCCAAGACCCTTAGAGCTACGCGCTCCAGGGACTTAAACCTCAGCACAAAAAAAATATAGGACATGCTGCAGGGACAGATTCATTACCCAGAGGCTCCCCTCACTCTGGAACTGAATCCCAATTAAAGTTAGACATAGCCCCTCGCCAACCCTCTTCCAGCGAAATACAGCCGCATGGATGGGAAATTGCAAATTCACCCCTGGGATCTCCACTGTGTCCCTGCTTGACAGAGGCACAGCAAACTAGCCTTAAAGGGTGCCTTCTGTGACCTACTTTACAGAGACACAGTAGACTACTTTACTGGGGAGGTGGACACCAAATACACTCTGCCTAGGCTTATGAATTCCCTAGGGCAGACAGCCTAGTATTGACCTCTGCACCTATGTTTATGTTCGTGATGCACGATATTTGTTGCTGCTACTGTTTGCAGGACTTTATTGCCGTAGCTTTCCCAGTTTCTACGAACAACTTGTGTATCTGCGTAACATGTTTGATCATGACAGGGTTCCAGTATATTAATATATGTGTCTGTTGTCATTTAACTGTGTGCACAGGGTGGATTGCTGGATTGTGGGAGGTTCCTGGCTTAACACATACAACTGCCAGATATGTGTGACTGACTGCTATACTCAGACATGGCCCAAGTGTGTGAGCATGCCCATTTCAGGCTTTCCATGGTTTGTTGCCTGACATAATGTCTCATTTATCCAAGTGTGTGAGCATGCCCAGTGTGACCTTTCCATATGTTGTGATCTGGAGTCCACTACATTTCTGGTTGTGTGTGAACATGACCAATATTGACATTTATACTGTGTGTGTTGGAAGTCATGTTGTGTTCTTACTGCCAGACTCCTTTGTGTCATAACTCAACAGGGATTATGCTGTGCCTGCAGGGTTTCCATGTGATAGTTTGCAAAGACTTGGCAACATTCTCTCATACTGGCTGAACACTTCAACACTGTCATGGTGTAGTGGTTTAGTACTTTCATTATGGTGCACAGTATCATGGGTTTGAGTCCCATCACTGCTTTAAATGTTCATACTGAGCAGACCAGACTGGTTAAGGGCCAGTTGGGCAACTATGAGCATGTTGCATTTTGTTCAGCTATGGCCTACTTAAACTAGGCTTGCCCGACATTGCTGTGTATTCACCAACTTGGGTGGACATTGCCAAACATTACTTCACATTGACCACAGTTGTACTAGTTGGTGTGTGTGATTCTGTTCATAGGTTCATACTAGGCTATCTGCCCTAGGGCATTTATAATCCTAGCCAGAGTGTGTTTGGCTTTCAACACACATTTTAAGTGGAGTTTGCCATGACATTTTTCAAGGTTAGTATACTGTGCCTCTGTCTAACAGTGACATAGAAGCGATACCCAGGGTAAACCTACAATCTCCCATCCACTCATCAAGATTCCTCTTGAAGAGAGTCAATGAGAGACTCTGGCTAACCTGGAGTGGGGGTTTACTCAAGAGTGGGGGGAGCCTCTGGGTTATGAATCTGTCACTCCAGCATGTCCTATTTATTTCAGTCCTGAGGTTCAGGTCTCTTGAGTGTGTAGCTTTATGGGATTCTGATTTTCCAAGGTGCAGCATGTCCGTTGATTCCAGGTTGGACATGGCTTTATACATCAGACACAGATTGCCTCTGGGCAGGCGGTATGCCACTGAGTGGAGCTGCAGTTTCTTTAACCGGGCAGTGAATGGCATCTGTTTGAGCCCTTTGATCCTCCTGGTGAGGTACTTTTGTGGTCTTTCCAGCTGCTGCAGGTGTCTGATAAGATACATCCCACAAGGGGCATTGTACTCTATTATGGGCCTGATGAGGGATGAGTTAAGAGGCACGATGACCTCCCCTGATGTAGATGTGAATACCTTCATAATTAGGTGCACTATATGAAATGTTTTTCTAAACACTTTGGCCACGTGGTTATCGAATGAGAGATTGCTATCAGCTTGGGTCCCCAGGTTCCTTATCACTTCTTCCATACTTAATGGGTTACCACCTATGTGGTAATTTGTGGGTACTTAGTTTTTGACTAAGGGGAGGACTATACACTGTTTTGCATTTAGCTTGAGGACATGGCTCTGGCACCAGTTGTCTGTTTCTATGAGGCCCTTTTGTAGGATGCTTGTGTCAGCTAGAGGGTCGATTATGGCCCCCAGTTTGCAGTCATCTGCAAACTTGTTCACCAACAGTCCTTCTGTGTTGGCCTGTACCTCTGAGAAATATATACCAAACAAGGGAGGTCCTAGGACTGAGCCTTGTGGGATGCCACTTGTAGCTGGTTTGGGGTCTGACATGGCTCCAGCATTTCTGAGCATGTGGGTTCTGTCCTTGAGCCAGTTTGCAACCCATCTAGTGACATAGGGGTTTATATTGAAGCTGGTGATCTTATCTATGATGACCAAGTGGGGTACTGTATGGAAGGCTTTTGCGAGGTCCAGGTAGGCTGTGTGGACCACCTTCCCCTCGTCAATGGCCTTGGTGACTGTTTCAAATGACTCAACCAGGTTTAAGAGGCAGGATCTGCCCTTAACAAAGCTAAACTGGGTAGGATCCAGTGTCTGTAGGTCCCCAATATGTTTATTTCTGAGGTCCGTGATGATCCTTTCCATAGCTTTGCAGACCAAGCTAGTCAGGCTTCTGGGGTGATAGTTTGCAGTATCCATTGAGGCACCACCTTTGTGGAGAAGGACCACTGTTGCTGTACACTGCTCTTTGGGTACATATCCTGCGGTAAGGCTGAGATTGAACAGTGGTTTTATGTTTGTGTTCAATTCTTCTTGGGGTTCATGTTGGACACTGCCCAGGACACCGTCTGGTCCCATTGATGCTGTGTGTTTTGCTTTGGAGAGGCTGGCTGTTACCTGAGCATCTGTGATGTCAGGAGCCAGCACTCTGCTGGGATAGATATTTGCCCTTTTGGTGGGGAGGGGGGGAAGAAGTTTGCACTGAACCTGTCAGCTCAGATGTTGGCAATGCCTGTGGGTTTGGTGTATTGTTTGTCATTTTGGACTACTTCTGAGCATATCTGGGGATTCCCACACAGGTTCCTACCATAAGTAAAGAATGCTTTGTGATTATCCTTGGTGTCCTGTACAAGTTTTATCTCAAAGATTGCCTTAGATGATCTTATGTGTGGCCATAGTTTTTCAATAATACTGATCAGAGATGCCTCCCCTTTTTTGGATTTTGATCTATCATATAATAGCTTCCTCCTTGTATTGTATGGTTTGTTTATGGCTGGGGTCCACCGGACAGGATGCCTGGCTTTGGAGGATTGGGTCTTGGTTTTATTTGGGATTGCATAATCCATGCATTCCTGAAGGTGTTCATAGAATGCGTTTATAAAGGGTTATGAGGTCTGGGCCATATTTTCCACAGGCACAGGGGCTGTGAAGGATTCCACCTCAGTTTTGAGGATTGTGACATTTGCTTTAGTGAATAATTTTCACTGTGTTTCTCTGGCCATGGACTGGGATCGGGATGTGAATATCCAGTGAGATTACTCTCTGGTCTGACCTTACCAGTGAGGGATACACTTCTGGTCTTGGGCATAGAGTCCCCATGTTGGTGATGATCAGGTCCAGTATGTTTTCCCCTGTTGTGGGAGTGGTAGCAAGTTGTTCCATAGCATTTTGGTTAACAAATTCTGGGAACCTTTGGGCTAGGGTGTTGGGGCTAGGGTAATGCTCCCAGTCTATGTTTGGGTAGTTGAAGTCATCCAATATAATGGTGTTTGGGGAGACCTTCATATTTTCATGTGTTCTCCAGTTGGCCAAGTGTGGTTCCTGGGTTTAGGAGGGTGGTCTGTAGCAGGCTATGAACTGGAAGGCGGTTTTAGCCACTGTTAGTTGCACATGGATAGTCTCCGATGCTTCATGCTGTGCCACCAACCTGGGGGTGTGGGTATCTTTGAAAAATATTGATACTCACCCTCCTTTTGTAGTTTGTTCCATGTTTTGCAGCTGTAAAGCATGGTATGAGGTGTAACCTGTTAATGCTAGGGTGCTCTTGGGAGCCTTGAACCAGGTTTCTGTTACTGCACAGATATCAACATTCTCCATGCTGAGGAGAGTTTGGAGTGCATGCATCTTGCAGTTTAGACTTCAGGCATTGAGTAGCATTACTTATGGTTTCTTATCCCATGTGATACCTATGGAGGTGGGTTTGTGTTTTGAGCCTTACCTAAAAAAGGCACTATGGGGGTGACAAGAGCCTTTGGCAATATCCAAAAGGCCACAGGTGATAGGTGAAATCCATCCCTAGTGAAGCATCATGTCTTGTCGAGCATGTCATCCCAGGCTGACAGGCATTGTATCCCCTTTTACTGACACCAATACTTAAGCCAATTGTTGTAATTGATCATCTTGTCTTCATATTGTGGCCTCATGTTTGGTGAGGGTAGGATGATACTCAAGGTCATCAAGTTTGCATATACTACATGGTGGTAAATGATGTTTAGCACTACCTTACATTGCTTAACACATGGCAATCATGCCTCAGGTGGTGCTGCAGGGCTGCCTATGTCAGATGCACATACTGCACTCCCTATACATGTTTGGAAACAGGTAGTGTCAAGTTAAGCATCCCTTTTACTATATGTGCGAGTCAGAGAGAGGTATCATTTCCAGGGTTCCTACTGAGCCAGTGTATGTGCTATGCGTTGCCTCTTTGCCAAGGCCAAGGCATACTGGGCACGCCTCCTTCTGCCTACTGGGGCAGGCTCAGGTTGTTCCTCCTCCGAGTCACGGTCTGCCTGTGATGGCCTTGGCACTGGTGGGGGGCTGTTTGGCCCAGGCCTATGCTGGTCCTGCTGCAGCTGTTTTTGCAGAATCATATTATGTAGCATAGCACATACCATGACAATTTGGGTACATGTAGTTGGTGAGTATTGCAAGGCTCCACCAGATGTGTCCAGGCACTGGAACCATGACTTGAGCAACCCAAACACACGCTCGATTACATTTCGTGTTTGTGCGTGTGCCTCATTATGGCATTCCTGTTCAGGTGTGTGTGCATTTCTGATGGGTGTCATCAGCCACAGCTCCAGTGCATAGCCAGCATCTCCCACTAAGTGACCATGTGGGATGTCCCCATTGGCAAATGTCTGGTACAGCTGTGTCAGATGCCAGATATGGGAATCATGGTAGCTTCCAGGGCAGCCAGCACACACATTCATTATTATGCCCTGGGCATCACACACGACCTGGCAGTTGATGGAGGGGAAGCCCTTGCGGTTAATGTAGGCCCTACCCCACTCACCGGCTGGTGCTTTGATGCGTATATGCGTGCAGTCTATTGCACCCACTACCTCAGGGTATTCTGCTATTTGCTGGAAGAGACACATATTGCTGGCCAATACCTCACAGGAATTGGGGAAATATACATGATCACTGACATGTGCTGACATGGTATCCAGGAACTGGTGCAGTACCCTGGATGCTGATGCCTGTGATATCCCCATCATATCACCAGTTGGTCTCTGAAAGGTACCTGTTGCTAGTATTCGTAGGCCAACACATACCTTGGTTTCCACTGGGATGGGTTCCCCTCTGTTGGTTCTGTGTGTGAGGCGTGGCCTGCACAGCTCAACAATTTGCTGCAGGAGGTCTCTGTCCACTCTATAGCGCTCCACTATCTCCAGCTCATGTAACCCCTGGTAGGTGACCCTGGGCCTGTACACTCTTCTCCGTCCCCTCACTGTGGTTTGTCCGGCAGCATTTGCATTGTCACCACCCTCAGCATGTTGCATATGTCGCCTTATAACAGCAATGGCAGCCCCTAGCATTTTTTGTCTGACTGTAGTTTTTTTCAGTTTTCACTTCTAGTAGCTTACTCCAGTGTTGCAGTGTCTCTTGAGAGAAACAAACTGCACTGTTGTTTGCAGAGTTTTAAGTGCTGGGCTGGGCTAGTGTTCTGCCTGTGTAATTGCCTGATTCTGATTGTTTGCACCTGCTAGCTCTACTAGTATTCACTGGTAGCTTCCTACTATTTGTTGTGCTTCCTTTTTCCTTTCTGTTTCCTCGGGGGAGCGACGTGCATACAAGCGGAAACACACTCACAGCAGCTCACACGCATGCACACATGCTTAGACGGACTAAAACTTGCTTATTTGGGTTAAAATGCGCGCATACCAGTGCAAACACGCTTACAGGTCTTCCAACAGCCTTATACATGCTTACTCCAGCTTAAACGCGCGCACTCACGCTTCCACGCACGCACTCTGTCTTACTCGAGTTTACAGGCGCGCACACACGGGCATACCCGCTCAGCAAGAAACTTTGGTGTTATCCACAGTATACACCTTCCATTTCTTGGCTTTCCCTGGCCTACCTGTTGACACACCTCTTTCCATGATGTCTAACTGACAGCTAACACATGCCACTGTGCTCCAATGAGCTTCACTACTTTCATACATATCCCCCTTGTGATGTCACCTATCTCCTACTCTGTTCCTCCCCATATCCTACTCCTACACTCCACTGACTGTGCTCATTTGCTATGTAAAAGTGTGATTCAATATCCTGACACTCATTTACATAGGATTGCCTACTAATGCTTGGTTACATGTCTTAGACTGGGCTTCTCCCCTTAGCAACCTCTACTCGGTGGCCATGTTGTCTTCAGCCTGCTATTCCCTTACATTGTCACTTAACAATTTTCATAAATTCCATGTTTGTGGCTTTTATTGTCTTATTTTATGATTTTTATAGCGCACCCCATTTGAGCTGCGCTGCGCTACACTTAAACATCGGAAATCGCCGAAAAAAAATTCTTTTTATTTTAATTTTGCATCTGGGAAACTTTCCAATGGCCGTATATTTGGCCATTGGCATGCTTCGTCAACCATATGCAAACTTTATTTGGAGCTGACAAGGCTCCATTGTGCTATTTCCAGAACGGTACTCAGTTGTCAACTGAGTACATTTCTGCAGCTAACACGTCTCCTACTCGGACAGGTTTGTGCTTCCTGGATCGCAAATTTACCTCATTTGCATGCCTTTCGGTTGCAAGTGAGGTAATTTGCATATCCCAGCCCTGTCCATGTAGGAGACGTTTTAGGAGCTCTCTTACACACCCCTACAGGCTGTTCCTGGATCGCTCATCGGACATGATGGCTGCATGGAGTCTTACTCTACTCGTAGACTCCGTGCAAGCCATCGTGAATCCGGCCCATTGTTACCCAATCACATTCAGTAGTTTAAGGCACAGTTACATTTAAACCAGGGCTCTTGTCGACCCCTAGTCTTATAATCCACCTTGATTCACTGCACTCAGTTTCATTAATTAAATCCCCTCCCCTTGTGTTTTTATGAATAACCTGTAGCACCATAAACTTAAAAAAGTGGACTGAACATTCTGAAATATGCAACGCTAGGGCATTTTGTACATCATGATGTCTAATGTCATACAAATGCCCGAAAATTCTCTCTTTCAGCATGCAGTTGGTCTTGCCAACATAAAATGAACTACATCATTGACATTTAGCCAAGTAAACTATATTCCTAGTTCTACAGTTGGCAAAACCCCTCAAAGAATATGTTCATCCTGTTCTAGGATGTATGAAAGAATTATTAGTGCAAATGTGGGTGCAAGCCCTACAACCATGACATGGATGTGTCCCTACATGTCCTGTTTTCATCACAGTTGATACATTGAACATAGGTTCCTTGCAGAGCATGTCCTTCAAATTTCTGTTCCTTCTGAAAGTGAACCTAGGTCTATCCCCAACTATTGCCACTATTCTATGATCTGACTGTAACACTTTCCAGTTACATTGTATAATGTCACAACCCCCCCCCCTATATCACTGCTATAAGTAAGCAGTATTTGTCCTCGTGGAGGACCAAATCTGTTGTGTCTATTGTTAATGCCTCCATTTGTACTCCTATGATACCAAGGTTTGGCAGTCCCATCACGCTTGATTTTTATTTCTTCGAGGGACCTATCTATCAACTGTCTGCTATACCCTCTATCTACAAGATTGCCCATAAGGACATCTGTCTCTATGTCAAAGTGTTCCTCTTTAGTACAAAGCCAAGAAATCCTATGAACCTGTCCTTTCACTATATTTGTGAAAGTATGTCTAGGATGCATGCTGTCAAAAGAAAGCAAACTATAAAATTGGTTTTATTTTTTGCCTCTGCTGTGGTGTCTTTTGCCATATAGACGTTTCTTGGATTTCCTTAATTTTGGCATAAAGACTTTGGTGCAGGACTTCTCAGTTTTTGGATACATTGTTTGTTTGTGAATTACTGCACACATGGCTGAGAAGAGGGGAGAAGATATAGAATTTCATTATGTCCATTACAACCTACACCATCTCACATGAATGGAAATGTAAGAGGAGCATTCAGTATTTCTGTTAATCCATTTTTGCATATGGATATAAGGAGCCTGGCCTCAAGGAATATGGAATCAGACTTGGACAGCCGAGATGAGATTGATCTTCAAGACATGCTAAATAGTTTATATAGAACAGACACTCGTTTGAAACGTTTACAGTGGCAGAGATTTCATTTGGAGGCGTGCATAAAAAATAACATTGTATCCAGGGGTTTGCGTGTCTTGTGTATGCCTACACAGGGCGAGGTATACCCTGAGTTGCTTGCCAGATGGCAGGAGATAAATCTACAAACTAGCTTAGCATATATGAGACTGCTTATATAATTGTTTGCTCCAGACGAGAAACAATTGGCAAGTGATGTTGAGTCTCTGAAAAGGACATAGATCTTCGGTTTAAAGAACCGCAGCAATTAGTTTGTGTCAATGACTTATTTTACATGCTAGCGGCTTTTGACACCAGGCTACAGCATGTAAAATTAAAGAAACTAGTATGGGACTATAATGACTTTGTAACAGGGCATATCTTTGTTTGGCCACGTGATACCAATGATGCACGGCAGAGTTTAGGCTCCACACAGAGTGGTAGGGAGCCTGCTTCTAACCAGCTACATGAACAGCAGCTGGTACAACTACAACCAGCAAGGTCTGTAAGTGGTATGGGTACGACGACCGAGAAGTTGACCATTTCAACAGCATTGACTGAGCAGAACAGGTCTCTTGAATTGATAGCAACAACACAGAACGATGGTTTCCTCATGTCGGCATTGCTGACACAGGGGGATGTAACATCCATCAGTCAGGGAGCTCCTTTATTATTGGGAGCTAGACCAAAAGAAACATCGGGTTTTCAAAGTTTAAATTTTCCAATGCTTCCAGCTCCTGTGAAAAAGAAGAATTCACGGAAATGGAGCCTCTCGCTATCACAGGGACCAAAAAGACACAGAGTCTCACAATGACTTTGGACACTATTGATAGTACTAATATTGTATATAATTTATCTAATGTCTGGTTATCGGCTGAGCAACTTTTGGTGTTCCAGATAATATGTCTGATTACAGTCAGGTAATTATTGTTGTTATGCATTTTGCAAGAAATGTTTCTCTGAAAATCTTGTTTAGTGATAGGGCCTGTGGATTTGTTACAGAGTTGAAAAAACCTAGTGATTTTCTACCAATTAATAACCCCACGGTAACTACTTTTGTTAGGATGTGTTAGTATGAGATTGAACAGTATGTGCAGGACTAACATAAACATAGATACCATAATTTACACAAGAGCAACAAACTGCCTTAGAGCAATTGCAGCAGGATGATCAAATTGTAATTAAATCAGCTGATAAGGGAGGGCCCATTGTTATTTTAAATAAGAATGATTATTGTGACAAACTTTGTATGCTGTTGAGTGATACATCTACCTTTGTACCTCTATCTCCTGTGATGGTTAACTCTTTAAAAAGTAAAATCAGGACCCGGTTAATGAACATGCTGAAGAGTGGTTTGTTAATGCAATCCCAATATGAGTTTCTTCACATTGAACATCCAAGGATTCCTGAGTTTAAGGGTTTACCCAAGTTACATGAAGATGGTTCCAACCCTCCCCTGAGACCCATTGTCTCGGGGAGGGATTGGGCCACTGAAAATGCATCCATTTGGGTTGAATGTGCCTTAAGACCAGTGGTTGAGCTATACCCCAGGATTTTGAGAGATACAGCACACTTTTTTACTAGTTTGTCTTGTTATATGGAGAGTTTTAGTTGTTCAGATTATATGTTTGTTACTTTGGATGTGAAAAATTTGTTTACTGTGATTGATAATGACTATGGGCTTAAAGCTATAGAACAGGTTTTAGCAAATAAAGCACAATTGGATGATGTTAGCAATGAAAGAGTTTGTAGATTGCTAGCCTTGATACTTAAGCACAACATTTTCATCTGCCAAGGGAAGTACTACAGACAGGCACAGGGTGTAGCCATGGGCACACCCTGTGTTAATTCTTATGCTAACCTTGCATTAGCCTTTTGGGAGGATGAGGTGAATTTTCAACACACTCATCCTTGGTCTGATAACCTGCGACACTATGTCCGTTTTGTCGATGATGTTTTCTTTTTGTGGAAGGGCACAGTTGAGCAATTATTTTCATTTGTGGGTTATCTTGAACACACCACAGAGTGTTTTAGATTCACTGTTAATTCTTTGACGTCTGGTATTGATTATTTGGATGTACATTTAGAGAAAGATACCTTAGGCAAGACTGATACTATGTTTTACAGGAAGCAATGTTGGAAGAATAGTTTGCTTTCTTTTGACAGCATGCATCCTAGACATATTTTCATGAATATAGTGAAAGGACAGGTTCATAGGATTTCTCGGCTTTGTACTAAAGAGGAACACTTTGACATGGAGACAGATGTCCTTATGGGCAATCTTGTAGATAGAGGGTATAGCAAACAGTTGATAGATAGGTCCCTCGAAGAAATAAGAATCAAGCGTGATGGGACTGCCAAACCTTGGTATAATAGGGGTACAAATGGAGGCAGTAACAATAGACACAACAGATTTGGTCCTCCATGAGGACAAATACTGCTTACTTATAGCAGTGATATAGGGGGGATTTGTGACATTATACAACGTAACTGGAAAGTGTTACAATCAGATCATAGAATAGTGGCGATAGATGGGGATAGACCTAGGTTCACTTTCAGAAGGAACAGAAATTTGAAGGACATGCTCTGCAAGGAACCTATGTCCAATGTATCAACTGTGATGAAAACAGGACGTGTAGGGACACATCCATGTCATGGTTGTAGCGCTTGCACCCACATTTGCACTAATAATTCTTTCATACATCCTAGAACAGGATGGACATGTTCTTTGAGGGGTTTTGCCAACTGTAGAACTAGGAATATAGTTTACTTGGCTAAATGTCAATGATGTAGTTCATTTTATGTTGGCAAAACCAACTGCATGCTGAAAGAGAGAATTTCCGGGCATTTGTATGACATTAGACATCATGATGTACGAAATGCCCTAGCGTTGCATATTTCAGAATGTTCAGACCACTTTTCTAAGTTTATGGTACTACAGGTTTTGCATAAAAACACAAGGAGAGGGGATTTAATTAATGAAACTGAGTGCAGTGAATCAGGTTGGATTATAAGACTAGGAGCCGACAAGACCCCTGGCTTAAATGTAACTGTGCCTTTCAAACCTGTTTTGAGAAAAAGGAGGGTAAACTACCGAATGTGATTGGGTAACAATATGTTTAAATGTAGGTTTTTAACTGCTTTTTATTGTCTTATGAAGGGCATGTGTGCCTGAAAGCACTTACTTCTGTTTCAATAAAATTTTAATTGGTTTTATTTTTTTGCTTCTGCTGTGGTGTCTTTTGCCATATAGACATTTCTTGGATTTCCTTAATTTTGGCATAAAGACTTTGGTGCAGGACTTCTCAGTTTTTGGATACCTACTTTCTAAAGTCAAATCTTGCTCAGCGTCTACCAACAACATTCCTTCTCTTTTCCTTCAGTTAGCTGCTGACTCTCTTGCTCTCCCTGTATCTATCTTAATCAACCACTCCATTTCAGTATCCAAAATCCCTTCCATATGGAAACAATTCTTCACTCTACCAATACATAAAGGAGGTAATTCCTAAGAGATCACTAATGTTAGACCAATTGCCATACTCTCTCCTCTCTCTAAAGTTCTAGAAAAATGCATACATGAACAAGTTATGCACTATCTACTCTCTGAAAATCTGCTCACACCTACTCAACATGGCTTTAGACCAAAGCATAGTACTACTACTACCCTACTATCATTCCTTAATACCATATCCCTTGCCAGAGATAACAACAAACTTGTCTTCTGCCTATTCTTAGATCTCTCTAAAGCTTTCAACACCATCTCCTTCTGCACAAACTAACCAACCTTAACTTCTCCCCTGCTACAGTTGCATGGTTTTCCAGCTACCTCACTGACAGGTTTCAAGCAGTGAAGTAGCAATCTGCAGTCTCCCCTCCTCTCCCAGTTAAAATGGGTGTCCCTCAGGGTTCCATCCTTGGTCCACTACTTTTCAACATCTTCACTCATCTTTATTCTTCCTGTCCTCAGTCATCACTGGTCCAATATGCTGATGACTCTGCTGTCATCACTATTGCTGACTATCCCTCCAAACTCATCTCTACAACACAGACTTCCTTTAACTCAGTAGAAAACTGGCTCTCTGATAACCAGCTTATCCTTAACCAAAAAAAAAAAAACTAAGCTACTATTTTTTCTTCCTAAAATCTACTACCACATTAAATCCACTTTCACAATCCTGTCCCACAATAACACACACATTGAGGTGGAAACTAGCACTAAACTCCTTGGTGTCATCATTGACGACCAACTTAAATTCAATCTACACATTAACAACTGTATCAAGAAAACTCATCAGAAACTAGGGCTCCTCTACCATAACAAAAAGTTTCTCACCAATGAAGCTAAAATAACTGTCTCTTATGCCTACCTCCTACCCAGTCTATTATATGTCTTTCAAATTCTTACTTGCCTCAACTCCACACTCCTTGCCAAACTTGAATCCACCTACAACAAGATAGCCACATTTGCAGCCCATCAAACTTGCAAGTCACATCACTGTCTCTCACTCAAACACCTTAACTGGCTAGAACTACCTCACCAACTTATTCTCCCTCAACTCCAGATCATCCACTCTATCCTTTATCAGCCTTCTTACTGTCCTACCCTATCATCTGTCATCCCCCACTATTCACCTGCTAGAACCCTCCAGAGTTCTAACCTAGATCTGCTACAAATCCACAAACCTAAAACTAAGAACAGATGTATTCTCTATAGCTATAATCCTTCCAAGGCAATAAACTTCCACTAGAGATCAGGTCACTTAAGCAACTTAGTCAATTCAAGCTAGCCACTAAAGAATACCTGTTAAGCCAATGGACCTGTCTCTGTACACACCCAACTTAAAAAGCTTATCAACCCAACCTGCACACATCCATCTGGTCCCAACTTATGTAACTTTCTTTAACTTTCTAGACCTTATCTCACATTAACTTCTCTATCCTAGACACATTACATACATTCTTATCTGCATAATGTAAGATTTTACATCTGATGACAAATCTATTGTTAGTCCTGCATAATTTAGGATTCTAAATCTGACAGACATAATGATTAGTTTACTGTAGTAAATCCTTGTTTTTTCATATATATGTTGCTTTGAATATTTTCTGTAAACCAGTTGTCAATTGTTTACTTATTTTTGTAAATGATAACCTGTAGAATGTGTGGAGCTTTTCTCCACAGGCCTCCTCTGAAAAAGGGCGACTTAGCTCAGTCGGACAAAACCAGTCATCAAATGTAAAATAATTAAATAAGAGAGAGTGGGACAAATATATGCCCCATCTGTTGCTTGCTTACAAAAAGATGCCCCAGGAATCCACAGGTTTTTCACACTTTGAATTGCTATATGGGCATAAGGTATTTGATTCGCTGTGAGTGGGAGAGTGAGTGTGAATCCCACAAGGACTGTGCATATGTCCTAAACCTCAGGACAAGGCTCAGGGAACTCATGAGCTTGACCCAGGAGAATGTGGCAGGAGCCCAACAGCAAAAAAAGGTCTGATATGACAGGAATGCTCAAGCTAGAGAGTATGCTGTGAGACAGCAGGTTATGGTTCTCATACCTGTCAGATACAACAAGCTGCAGGCAGCTTAGGTGGGACCCTTCAAAGTGGTAAGGAAGGTCAGTGATGTTAATTACATGGTGGAACTGCTAGGCAGGAGGCAGGGGCACACATTCTACCATGTTAACATGATGAAACCTTACCATGATAGAGAGGCCCTTGTGCTAAGTATTTGCAGTAGGAGGCAAGAGGAGTCTGAAGGCGATCTATGGCTACAGCAAGCCAGTCAGCAAAATCCCAAGTTACTATGGTGGAGCCTAGGGTTTTAGGTATATGATATGACAGTGCAACACTGTAATGGGGTCAGCAATGCAAAGGCAGCTGGGATCTCAATACAGGGAATGGGGTGATGTATCCCCAGATAGGCTCATCCCTCTCAAGCAATGTTTCTCAAGGGTCACTCAAAAAACTAGCTTGAGTCTTCAAAGGGTGGGAAGAAGTGTGACAAAATGAGGTACTACCACCACACCTAGCTGGAATTGTGTAAATAATTTTATGTCATTTGTGAATATCAAACTAATCTATGCAAGATGCTTGTGTTATAAACGTATTAGAACTGCATGTGATGTTTATATCAAACTGCTTTGTACAGATGTTTGTGTAGAAAAGGTATTTGTAAAGTGCTTGCGTTTAAAATGTATCCACAGTGTGCCCTACTGGAAGAGACAGAAACGTGCATGCACTATTGTAACTAGTTTAAATATATCTGTTTTAACAGAGGAAATTGGAGGTTTATCCTCAGTCCAGCAAACTTTAATAAAATATCTGAAATTAAATTACTTTATAAGCTAGGCCATAAAGATGTTTCAATGCAGCCAGAGATACAAAGTCTGTACTAGGAAGCTTACTATATTGGCTTTGGGGTGAAGTAATTACTACTTTGGAATCATGAAGGAATGCAATTATTTTATGACTTACAGCACCTGTCAAAGATCTGAGCAAAAGCCCTTGTCTGGGTAATTTTACAGGTAGATACTAAATACTGCCAGCTTCCAGCAGTGGGGGTTTTGCCGGAGAACAAGTCAGATGACCCAGAATGATGTCATTCTGCAAGCTATCCTAGCAGTAATATTTTGGACATTATTTTTCAGAAGTCTCGCAGTGAGACAGAGCATTATGTATTCGGTCTTGGACCTGACAACAACAAAAAGCACAATTCACCACATCTGCCTTGCTCTAAGTAAATTATTAGGGTATAGTAACTCTTTTAGATACAATCAGGAATATCGTGAAGTTTAGTTTAGATTTTGTTTTTCTTTATTTGTGTGAGCGTATACTGCAATGTTATATTAAATATTGCCTGTGGTTTTGAACTCTGATGTCACTGTGAATATATATTTAATATTGTCCTGTTGTTTTATTATTTATTATTAAATATATTTAAACCTTTCATTGTGGCTGACCTCTGTAGAGATATGTAAGTTTTGAGAGTACTTGCATATTTATTTGGTGACACTGTGTGGGCCACTCCTAACAGCCTTGCTCTTGGTCAAACTACCATTTGTATTAGTATTAATATTACACAGTAAAATTGGGCACCCTTTGTTAAAGGCCCTAAAGTAGCTGATAAGGAGTGACCGGTAACAGTGGTAACTACCTTATCATCCAGACAGAAGTAGGCATAGCCAGTAAAGCTGTGCCAGCCTTTCCCAAGTGTGTGTGTTTGTAAATCAAATTTCAAAGAGTGTGTTTGTCAGCTAGTTGGGCAGGGACACGAAGCACTGGTTGGACAGAGATGGTGCTGGAGGTCTTGGCTTGCTCACTCAGCTGAGATCTCAACTCTGTAGCTGTGCCAGTGGGGAGTCTTACTGGGGATCTGGAGAAAGAGGGAGAAACCAGCCCCAGACTGACTGTGGTCTCTGTGTGCTCTTAAGGGAAATTGAACTTGATGCAGAGAGCTGCATCTGGAAATACTGTGTGTGTACATGTTATCCTGTCAGTGAACATCCCCCACAGGTGCCAGTGGTGAGGATTGAGGCTTGTTGATTACTGGTCCAGTGGAGGGTCATCACAGAGGGAAAAATGCAATGATTGCTGAACTTGGGAAGCATGATTACATTAGTTAGATTATAATATATGTATAAGCATAAAATGACTAATAAACAGACGATTGAAGTAATGTATACATCAGGGAAAAATGTAATGCCTCATAACATATATAGAAATACAAAAAATGTTAGGCAAAGTATTGCACCCAGTAGATCTAATGCCTAATGTAACACATAATCTGATTATTGGTCAGGATGCTTTGCCCTTTTGCAAGGTGATCTGGAGGCAAACAGAACTTAAAAAAATCCAACAAATAGGGAAATGACATTTTTTGCCACAAAATTAAATAGATGATTTAAAATGCTCAAAAACAGTAGCTATCACTGTATAAAGTAAGTACAAGGGCAATAAATAAAGAAAATATTTTTTATCTTAACCTGGATGGTTCTTGATGCAGTTGAAATCCTTGAAGAATGTTGCAGAGCTCTGAGGAAGTGAAAACAGGGCCTTGAAAACTCTCCTGATTTGTAGCAGAGAAAAAGCTTGAAAACAGACATTCCCTATGATCTCTAGCCAATAAAAAACACACTTATAACTCCCTGGAATAAACTCAGAGAGGTCAGATAAATACGTTCTGCCACAGGATGGATGATACTAGAATTTCTCATTATAAAAACACAGCAAAAGGAGCTCTCAGTGCTTTGTTTTAAATGCAGAAGTCAATCAGTTTAGTTTCACTTCTGATAAAGTAAAACTAACATGGGTTTTAGATAAATACACTTAATTATATATACTATTTAATAAATGTGCTTATATTCTATATAGTGTCTGCTTTTTATTTTATATCTTTATCTATAAATATCTATCTATATACACATACACACATAGATAGATAGATAGACAGACTGACATATGGGTGCCATAGGTTTGGTCACAATATGCATTTATTACATGCTACTGCTCTTGGTAATTTTCATCAGTGGGTAAAGTAATCAAATTACATTACAATCAAACTGAAACATCCATTAGCTAGAAAGCTCCTCTTGTGACTAGTATGTGTCTTTTGTGTTCGCCAGCAGTTTGGTGCTGAGAAGCAATTTGTTGTTTAAAGCCATGATGGCAAAAAGTTAATCTATGCATAAATAACTAATCAAACGTACTGCTATTAAAGACAATCAGTGGGATTCAATATGCACCAAACTCCGTGCAAGAACAGTGTAGCTGCTCTTGCATGTAGTCTGGCTGCCGAGCAATCCAGTAAACTCTGAAACTGCCATGCACGAGCCTGCCTACACTGTTCTTGCACGGAAAGCCATGCAGAATGCTAATTACATCATTTGCTGGTGAAAACCTTGCAAATGAGGTGAATTAGCGATTCAGCAAGCAGTCAGGTATCCGTGCAAGAACAGTGTTAGTTGCAGAAATGTGTTCAGTTACTAACCGAACACATTTCTGCAAATAACAAAACAACAAATAACAAAACGGAGGCATGTAGTTTACGAAGGTTACCTAAGGGAGGATATTCTGAGTGGGTAGGTTTGCACATCTTGTGCTCAAGATTGTTTGTATATAATGTGTACATAGGTTTGTTATATTTGTTTGTATTAAAATGGTTTGAAAAATAATTAACTGTAACTTCTACTGTATTATTTTGCTACTTTTTCGACTCAAAAATTATCTTGTTAATTCCTCTCTTAGAGCTGGTAGTTATATGGGCAGGCATGGTTGTAGATCTAAGAGATTTTTAGTGCTACAAAACAACAAACTTTGCCATATCTCTAAATTTTCCTGAACACTTTAGGAGGGAAAAATCTCTAAAGTCAAATATAGTATCACTTAACAGCCTTTATGAGCTTTTATGTTGTGGGAGATAGATTCATGGAATGTGAAGGGATTGCAAGATGCTAAAAAAAGAAACTACTACTTCACTTAGTATGCCAATCTCATGCAAACATTATATTTCTCCAAGAAATTCACCTGTTAAATGAAGACTGGAGCAGGGATAGGATTAGACCTTGGCTAACCTCAATTATTGCCTTGGGTAGTAAAACCAACTCAATGGGAGTAGCTATTTTGATTAAAAAATCATTTAAAGAAGGTATTATTGATTATGGTACTGATACTATTGGTAGATGGTGATATTTTAGCTACACTAATCCTGTAACCCATAAACCCACACTTTTTCTAAATATATATGCCCCATGTACAAATCAACAAGATTTCATAGTTCACATATATAATTTACTGTTAAAATTTCCAAACCATGATTATGTAGTGGAAGGTGACTGGAACATGGTTAACGATCCCCTAAATGACAGATCCTATAAGAATAATAAACAAAACAAGCAAGCCTTCCTTGCTCTAGACGAGCTAATATTAGAATTCACCTTAACCATCCCCTCTCTCTCAAGTAACCATCCCAATCATGGGGATAAATTTACATTCTACTCACCATGATATAAATCATGGTCTAGGACCGACTTCTTTCTGGTATCAGAATCTCTCCTAAACGAAAAAAATCTTTACTCAAATAGTCCAAGATTTCTATCAAAATAACTCTGAAACTTTTTCTTCTAAATAACACCCCAAAGCAAAACACCTTACACTCCTGGTCTCTAAACCCAAATCTTCTAGACAAAGAAGAGGTGATAAATGAAATTAACACTATACTAGATGAACTTAATGCCAACTTATCATCCTCAGACATTGGACTAGATATTCTGTCGGCAGCCGCAAAAGGTGGAATCAGAGGTCTGTTGATCCAAAAAGCCTCCTATTTTAAAAAACTTGCTAAAGAGAACAAAATCAAGATTGAACTAAAAATCCAAGAAACTGAAAAATCACTCCAAGAAAATTTCGGCCCTGAACTAGAAATCCAGCTTCTCAACCAACAGAAAGAGTTTTACCTAATGCATGTGCATAATCTTTCATTCCAAGAAATGAAACTCCTAGCTAACTACTCTGAATGGACTCAGTAGCCCTTTAAGCTACTAGCTAGACTCACAAAAGTGCACCAGGACCCACCTACGATTTCACAAATTAAACACAATGATGAAATGCTCACAAATAACCAAGATATATTGCTTACCTTTGAAAATATATACAATAAACTATATGGCCCACAGAATGGAATACATCCTCAATCCTACAACTCTTTCTTCAATAGTATTACATTCCCAAAAATTGAGACTCATCAATTTGAAAACCTTGAGTCCCCTTTAAAAAAAGAAGAAATTATGGAGGCAGTAAGAAGTCTAAAAAGCAACAAAGCTCCAGGCCTTGATGAGTTCACTTCCAATTTTTATAAAAAATTTGCTTTGAAACTTACCCCTATCCTTCTTACAGTCTTCGACCACATTTTTAAAACTGGATTCACTGATCCATATCTTAACAACTCCAAAACTATCTTCATTCACAAACATAATACCGACAAATCTAACCCATCAAATTACAGACCTATTTCACTTATCAATGTAGATGTTAAAATTATGACTACAGCTCTAGAAAATAGAATTAAGAAAATTCGTGATATAATTATATCGCCACAGCAGTCAGGATTTATGGATGGAAAACAGACATGGGACAGCACACTTACCCTAGATGCAGCCATACAGCTTACTGCAAAACAAAAACTTCCCATATATCTCATGGCACTTGATGCCACAAAGGCATTTGATAGGGTAAATCATGAATTTTTGTTCTTAACTTTACAGCAATTCAACTTTCTGAACAACTTCATAAATACAATTAAAATCCTATATAACTCTTCATATACTACGCTAGTCACTATTAAACTACACTCATCCAAAATAAAATTAAATAATGGTACCAGAGAGGGGTGTCCTCTTTCACCTTATCTTTTCAATATTTATATCGAACCTTTATTTATATATTTAACACATAATACCTTTCATCATATACCCAACATTCCGGGCAATAATCTCACCTTTTCAGCATTTGCGGATGACCTCATTATATATTTCCAGCTACCCAACACTGACTTAACCAAAATTCAAAACACAGTCGAAATCTTCTCGAAAACTTCAAACTATGAAATGAACCCCTCAAAATCTCTTATCTTTCCAGTCAACCCAAACAGTCATAAAGAAGCTTATTTTCCTATAACCCAAATAAAGTTGAATTATACTCTTAAATATCTGGGGATAATTTTTGACCACAATCATAAAAACTCCCTACAAAATAACCTCCTTAGAACATGGGCGAATATTGAGAATGATTTAACCAGATGGAAAAACATGAAATTCCCCTTCCTGTCTAAAATAGCAATAATAAAAATGAACATCCTACCCAGAATACTGTTTCAGTTCAATGCAACAGACAACATCTCTCTAAACTTCTTTAAACAAATAAACAAAACCATGACTACATTTATCTGGTTCCCTAAAAAGCCTATGATTTCTTTATTCAGATTAATCCTTCCTAAAAACAAGGTTGGACTGGGGTTAGCAGATTTCAGATTGTATTATGACATAATTTGTGTCAAACAAACTTTTATTAAAAGACATTAAACTACATAATTTGATTAAGCATAAAATCAACACATTTCAAAAATGTTTTTCTTCACTAGGTCTGTCAAACACATTCATTCTTATGCAGACCATTCACTTAAACCCAAACTGGGTAACAAAATGATAAACCTGGACCAATTTCCTCAAATTAAATTCCTAACTGTATGGGACTTCTTTCAACTCAAAGACAGCTCCCTTAATGATATCAAAGTTACATTTAAACTGAATGACAAATATACAACAATTCTGACACAAATCAAAGAACTAATCTCTACTTTAGGTAGTTTCCCAAATAAGGTACAAGAAGAAATAAACATGGCTACATCACTCCTGAAATGTCTAATAATTAAAAAGAAGATGTTATCAATTACTTACAACCTGGTTTCTACAATTAAATATCAATCTTCTATTACTTTTGCACAATATTGGAGAAGCAAAATCCCCAAACTGACTGATGCCCATCTCTCCCAAGCAATTAACAATACAAACAGATTTGCCCCTTTTAAGAAACTATTATATACCCAATTAATGATTAATAATAATGCATGCTATACACCAGAATGTTTAAACACCTTCATCCCCAGCACTTCCCCCTTCTGTCCTTTTTGACCCACAGTGACTGCCGACCTCTTGCACGTCTTATGGTACTGTAAATATGCACAAAATCTATGGGACTCCCTAAAGATTAAACTTACAAAAATGGGATATGCCAAATCCACTCTCTCATGGGAGTTTGCTATACTACACATAGGTCACTCTGGCATACCCACCACTGAACTTAGGATTCAGATTGCTCTTTTTATGTTAATGAAGCTTTACATTACACAGAACTGGTTGGATTGCTTTAAATTAGACTGGGATAACTTTAGGAACATGGCATCCAAGTATATTCTATCTCATAAACTAACTATTAATAATATTAACAAACGTCTGAAATGCCTTAGTTTCTGGAGTATTATCCTAGATTGCATCCTAAAATAACATAGAAGTGTTTTCTATATCTATTATCCTATGTAAATACTATCATCAGTCCGTCCTCTACAGAGTCTCACTCCATTATGCTCTCTAATGGCTACCTATATGCATATCGCCAATAGAAAAATAAGAAATAAATATCAAGCTTTAAAAATTTAATTAAAATCTTGATACTATAATGTAGCACTACTTGTAAATAATTGTACGTGATGTTTTTCTCCTTTTTTCTTTATTCTGTTTTACTATATAGCTAATTACTGAATTTTTGACTATGTGCCAAGATCAATATTTTGTATTAACAGTGTTAACATTGTCAAGTTTCTTATATGTATGTTTATCCTTCTCTGTTTTTTTCCTCCTCTTCATACTGAGAAAATGAATCTTAAGAATACTTGCTGATTACCAGAATGACAAATGGCTTTTTCTGTCTGTGCATAATGATTATTCCCAGTTAAACATTTGCTGGTATTATGTTTCACAATATGTATAATCAAACTAAAATAAAATAAAGATTTGAAAAAAATCCCATGACAGCTCAAATAAAAGCGTGTATTATAATCTGTAGGTATGCCAATGGCCAAGTATATGGCCATTGGCATGGAAAAGTGTTTAAATTGTATAACATTTAACTTTTTTTGGCCGATCTCGGTCATTTTATTAGCATAGGGCAGTGGCGCACAAACGTGAAGGTGCCAAAAATATAAAATAATAGTGAAAAGTTAAATTTAAGTGAATCTGCATTTTGTCATTATAGTGTATGGCATGCATAATCAAAACAATACCAGGGGACAGTGGTTGTCAAGGGGAAAGGATCCGTGTTAGTGTAGTAACTATACACTAAGGCAGTGGGGTATGCAAATAAGAGGAAATTTACTGAATCACAAAATATTCTATGTCCACACACTGCACCTAACCATGTAGGTGCTAGAACATGATCGAGTAGGCAGGAGGAGCAGCTAACATGAAAAGGGGGTGTATCATGCTTGCTGTAAGCACATTGGAGCTCCATGGCCCATGTTTGCACTTATCTAAGCACAGCTAAGCAAGGAGGTGTGTCTCAGGTTGTATAGCTTTGTGTACATTGCCTAAACAGGTGTGCACGGCATGCACCGGGTCTTAAACAAAAAATAAAAGAAAGAAAACAGGAAATGGCAGCACTGTGTACACGTAAGCAAGGGAGTGTGTCCGAGGCTGTATACCCTTGTTTACCTTGCCTAAAAGGGTGTGTGTGGTGCACACCACGACTTAAACAAAAAAATACCAAAAAAAAAAAAAAAACAGGAAATGGCAGCACTGTTGACATTTGGGCACTGTGTTTGCGTGGCTTGGGCCTTAAAACAGAAGGAAATGGCAAGTGGAACAAGAAAATAAAACAAAGAGAAATAGCACAATACAGCTAGTTAAATGCAAGTAATATAGCTGGCAGGAGGAATATATCATACTCAGCCAATCACACAGGCAGCATCTGCAGCACACCGTTATAAACTGTGCAAACACATTCCAGTTGGATTTTTCATACAAACTCTGCACAATAGGTGTACAAATACGAAAAAATTTTAACTGACAAAACTAAAAAAATTTTAGGGGCTGCTGTCACATTGATCTATCAGTATGTTCTAGAGGCTGAGGGCGGTGAGCTGGATAATGCTGATGACAGCCTCAGACCGAGGAGGAGGAGAAGAGTGTTCAGACCCAGGGTAACCTACCAAGGGCTACATGATCTGGAGATAGTAGAGCACCACAGGGTGGACAGGGACATACTGCAACAAATCATTGAGCTGTGCCGGCCCTGCCTCAGACCCAAAGCCAACAGAGGGGAACCTATCCTAGCTACAGGTACTTTCCAAAGACCAACTGGGGATATCATGGGGGGGTCTCACAGGCATCTGCATCTAGGATACTCCACCAGTTCCTGGATGCCATGCAACCACTTGTCACTGAGCACATTAAATTCCCCAGCACCCATGAGGAGAGGAGTGGCAATATGCATCTCTTCCACCATGTAGCAAACTACCTAGAGGTACTGGGTGCCATGCACATCCACATCAAAGCACCACCCAGTGACCAGGGTAGGGTCTACTTAAACCTCAAGGGGTTCCACTCCATCAACTACCAGGTCATGTGCGATGCCCATGGCATTATCATGAATGTGTGTGCTGGCAGCCCTGGAAGCTATCACGACTCCCACATCTGGCATTTGTCACAGCTGTACCAGGCATTTGCCAGTGGGGATATCCCATATGGCCATCTGGTGGGGGATGCTGGCTATGCACTGGAGCTGTGGCTGATGACACCCTTCAGAAATGCACACACACAGCCACACAAGAATGCCATAATGAGGCACATGCACAAACCAAGATCATTATAGAGCATGTGTGTTGGGATGCTCAAGTCACAGTTTCACTGCTTTGACATATCCAGTGGAGCCTTGCAGTACTCTCCAACCACAAGTGCACACATGTTCATAGTATGTGCCATGCTACACAATATGATTCTTAGGAAACATCTGCAGCAGGAACAAAATGGGGAAGGGCCACACATCCCTCCACCATTGCCAAAGTCTCCACAGGCACAGAGGGAGTCGGAGGAACATCCTGAGCCTGCCCCTGTAGGCAAACAGAGGTGTCCCCAGTATGCCATGGCCTTGGCAAAGTGACAACGCATAGCACATACACTGATACTGTAGGGACCGAGGGATTAATATTTCTCTCTGACTCGGTAGGGTACTTTCTGTTGTGCAATAATGTTCCCCGTCACTTCAAATCTAATTTTGTTAATTACAGGAAAGGTAGGCACTATATGATTACACCCTATGCAACTACCACAAGGTATTGCTCCTTTAAATTGAATCTGCTGTAATAACCTATTATTGGGACTCTGAAATTTAGTATGAACTAACATATCCCTCAAACTTTTTCCTTTCTTATATGAAAAAACAGGGCTCTGTTGTACTAATCCTGATACCTCCTGAAATTTATATAAAAATGTCAAATAATGCCCAATAATTTCTTTTATACTATCACTTAAAATATTATAGGTCATTACTGCAAAAAAACTATCATCACTAATTTTTCTCTCTGTATGTGGGTTCATAACACCAGCATAACACAGTCTACAAAATGCAAAGAAAGGCCATGCTGCTAACTGCTAGGAGCATACCTGCCAGCCTCAGAGAGCCAGAAATCTGGATAAAACCATGAATAATGGGGTGATAAAGGTCCAAAGAGAAGGACACCTTTGAAATACTGCTCAAATAATGTTAAACAGTTGATGGAATGATTATATTAGCATGGACTTTCTGAAGGGTATGACGTCTGAAACTGCAATGTCAACTGTCAGTAATATATGACTGCAACCCTGAGTGACTTGCAAAACACTTTTTTCTTGAAAACCACACTTGGTTGGGTAACCAACCAGATATGTGAGTCATGAATCTGAACATTCTGTGAAACTGTACAGTCGACAGGCAGGGCTAGGAGTCTAAACATGGGAATGCACTCACTGCAGGCAGTTCTAATCCTGGAAGATGGTGACATGTCTGCACCCACAGAACCCTGGCCCACAGCCATGGGGAGTGACACATCCTTCCCTGATCACTCATACTATGCAACATCCTGACCATAAAATGTGGCCAGCCAAGCCAAATGAAGTGTGCCATACATATATGTGAGACACACAGACCTCCAGGCTGGTCAAACAGTCTGACATACACAAGACCCTCCAAGTGCAGTCAACATTTAAGAAGACCCCTGTGCAAAGTACTGGTAGCTATAGGCCAGCATGTCTAACCCAGGACACCCCCACATATCTTATCCCCTACAAATCTATCTGGAGTCTGCCTGTCACCCTGATCCTGCCTGACATATTACCCAACCGTGGACTGAAAATCAAACCATGTCAGAACAGAAATATGCAGAGATTCCACCATTGTAATATATCACCAAGGTGCTGGACCTTTTCCACAGCTCCAGCAGTCAATTGCTTTTAGGCACACCTCTCAACAGACTGGATTGTGCAAGAATGCCTAGCATTTGGTCCATAATATTGGTGTGTGGATCATCCATCCTGTATTCCACTGGTAAATCACTGTTATGATCTGAGGAGTTATGTCACGAGGTACTGAAACAATACATGACAGTGTCAAACTTCATATATGTCAGATGTCTGCTAAAACAAACCCTGTAACCCTAGCAACCCATACATTACTAAGAGAAATAGTTACAATCATCGTATGACCCATTGTCTCCCCACTTTGATAGGCTATCTCCAGATATCCTGCACCAACAGGTTGAGAGGTATGGCTATAGCACAAAAAACACCGGGCTGCAGTACAACAATCCCTGGAATGGAGTCCCACATTTACTATAGAAGGTCACACTGGGCATGCTCATACACTTAGAGAATTGAGAATTGTCAGTAGGATCTAGGAATTAACAGGCTTTTCCCACCCAGTGCACTTCCCATTGCCCTGCTTTAGCAGTTCTGAAGATGTCTGTCACCATAGAAGTACCTTTCATCAGGCTTCAGCCCTATAACCACTGTGGCATGTGCGATAACTGTGAAAAACTTTAATGTAAATAACTAGTTAGGCAGATTTTCTAATCTCAGTCATGCCAAATGTAAAGGTGTGTGTGTGTGTGTATTAATAAATGACAGATTGTGTGCCCATTCAAACCCAGTACACTCCCTATGCCCTACTTTAGCAGTCCTGCAGATATCGTTCACCTTAGAAGTCCCTTTCATCAAGTATCAGCCCTATAAGCTCTGTGGCACATGTGATAACTGCATAAATAACACTGTAGTACAAATAACTAGTTAGGTAGTAGTTCTAATCTCAGTCCTGGCAACTGTAAAAGTGTGTGTGTTTATAAATTAAAGGTTTTGGGTCCATTCACACCTAGTACACTTCTCATTGCCCTACTTTAGCAGTCCTGCAGATACTAGTCACCTTAGAAATCCCTTTCATCAGGCCTCACCCCTATATGCTCTGTGGCATCTGTAATAACTGTGTAACAGTATAGGACAAACATGTAGTGAGGTAGGAGTTCTAATCTCAGTCCTGGTACATGCGTGTGTGTAAGTGTGTATATGTGTAGTTTAAAGCATTTTGTGGCCTCTCTCACCCAGTACATCACCTATTGCCATACTTTACAAAGGCTGCTGATGTTCCTCACCTTAGAAGTACCTTTGGACAGCCTTCACCCTATAAGCTCTGTGGTGCATGCGATAAATGTGTAACACTGTAGTAGCAATAAATAGATAGGTGGGGGTTCTAATCTCAGTCCTGGCAAGTGTGTGTCCTGCCTGTGTGGGGTTGTGTTTGTGTGAGAACCATATCCATTGGGGGTGTGTTTTGCTATGTTTTGCTGTTGCCCACCCAGTACATGTCGCAGTGTCCACATTACAAGGCACACAGTTGTCATCCACTGTAGAGGGACCTGTAGACACTCTGCAGCTCTGTAAGCATTGTGCCATGTGCAATAACTATGTGACAGTATGAAATTGGGTGGCGCAGTGGTGCAGCGGTTAATGCTGTCGCCTCGCAGCAAGAGGTTCTCTGGTTCGATTCTCGGCTGGGGTGCCTTCTGTGTGGAGTTTGCATGTTCTCCCTGTGTTCGCATGGGTTTCCTCCGGGTACTCCGGTTTCCTCTCACATTCTAAAGACATGCTTCTGGAGCATTTCTCCCCGGGCCTCTGCTGAAAACAGGATCTGTGGAACCTAGTCGGACTTTCCCGGTCAACAAATGTTAAATAAAAAATAAAAAAAATTGATAACAAGATAGGCCCATCTAATCCTTGGATATCACTCTCCACTCAGGATTCATACACAAGCACACTCAGTTAGGCAGCAACCCCTACATCAGTAGGTGGCCTGCAAACTGACTCACAGATAGAACCCACAGTGTGAAAGCAGTGGACCCCATGTCAGACTGTTGAAAAGTTATGAGTGGAGTCTCACTGGTTGTGGACATGGGTCCCCACATGTTTGGGATCCACACCTCTGAGGAGCAGCCCAATGCAAAGGTGCCCTGGCTGACAATGTTTGCAGATGACTACAAGGTGGGTGCTATTATTAACCCCCATGTCAGGTTGACATGCTTCACAAAGGCCTCTCTGAGACCTATGACTGTTGTCAAATCCCTGGACATAAGCTCAATGCCAGATGATGTGCCGCCATCCCCTTTGGGTACAACATGACTCCCATAAAGTAATACATTGATGGTAGTCCACTGAACACTGATGTTGGTATAATGGAACTGGGAACACAGGCTAACAGTGAGCTCTCTGTTGACCACCACAGTGCCACTGTCTTCCGAAAGTCCTTCCATGTGTCACT